>NC_053025.1:319674824-319779045 GCF_003073215.2 Triticum urartu | reverse complement strand
CAAGCTTGTGGGAGACTCTCTTCTTTAATTTGCACAAAGTTAAATATTTCCTGTAAAGTAGCTTGTTTCTTATGAGCAGGGAAATATTTTTCAGAGAAGTAATAAATCATATCCTAGGGACTACGCACACAACCAGGAGCAAGAGTATTGTACCAAGCTTTAGCATTACCCTTTAATGAGAACGGAAATAATTTGAGAATAAAGTAATAGCGAGTCTTCTCATCATGAGTAAAAAGGGTGGCTATGTCCTTCAACTTAGTAAGATGTGCCACAACAGATTCAGTTTCATAACCATGGAAAGGATCAGATTCAACCAAAGTAATTAACTCTGGGTCGACAGAGAATTCATAATCCTTATCATCAATAAAGATCGGCGAAGTAGCAAACTTAGGATCATAGTTCATTCTAGCATTCAGAGATTTTTCTTTATACTTGCATAATAATTTCTCTAGATCATCTCTATCCCTACAAGCAAGAATATCTCTACTTTTCTCCTCATTCATAACATAACCTTCCGGTACCATAGGCAATTCATATCTAGGAAGGCTAGTTCTAGCAGGTGTTTCAGGAGTTTCACTTTCAAGCTCATCATCAGATTCAACAATATCATGTTGTATTACTTTAGCAATTTGTTCATCAAGAAAATCACCAAGTGGCACATCATCATTATCAAGCAAGGTACTAGCATCATCATAAGCATCATTCATAGCAGAAGTAGCATCATCAATAACTCGCGACATATCATGATTAATAGCATGTGGTGGTGTTGCAAGTTTACTTATAACAGAAGGTGAATCTAAAGAGGAACTGATGGCAGTTCCTTACCCCCCTCGCCTTAGAGGGATAAATCTTAGTCTTAGCATCCTTCAGATTCTTCATAGTGATAAATTCATAATAATCCCAAGTAACTCAACAAATATAGCTATGCTCCCCGGAAATAGCACCAAAAAAGCTCTTGATAACGCACAAGTGTAGGGGATCGCAATAGTTTTCGACGGTAGAGTATTCAACCCAAATTTATAGATTCGACACAAGGGGAGCCAAAGAATATTTGAAGGTGATAGCAGATGAGTTGTCAATTCAACCACACCTGGAGATTAATTATCTACAGCAATGTGATCAGTAGCAAAGTAATATGATAGTTTTGATAATAGTAGCGGCAGCAATGGTAACGGTAACAGTGATAACAATAGTTTTGTAACAAGTGCAACGGTAACAATAACAGTAGTAACTTAGCCAGAACAATATAAGATAAATTCATAGTCATTGGATCGGTGACTTGTTGGATGATATTCATCATGAGACAGTTATAACCTAGGGCGATACGGCACTAGCTCCAGTTCATCAATGTAATGTAGGCATGTATTCCGTAAATAGTCATACGTGCTTATGGAAAGAACTTGCATGGCATCTTTTGTCTTACCCTCCCGTGGCAGCGGGGTCCTAATGGAAACTAAGGTATATTAAGGCCTCCTTTTAATAGAGAACCGGAACAAAGCATTAACACACGGTGAATACATGAACTCCTCAAACTAACGTCATCACCGGGAGTGGTCACGACTATTGTCACTCCGGGGTTGCTGGATCATAACACGTAGTAGGTGACTATAACTTGCAAGATCGGATCTAGAACATGGATATAATGGTGATAACATAAATGGTTCAGATCTAAAATCATGGTACCCAGGCCCAAAGTGACAAGCATTAAGCATGGCAAAGTCATAGGAACATCAATCTTAGAACATAGTGGATACTAGGGATCAGGCCCTAACAAAACTAACTCAATTACATCATGAATCCCATCCAACTCCTCACCGACCAGCGAGTCTGCGAAGGAATTACTCACTCCTGGTGGGGAGCATCATGGAATTGACGATGGAGAAGGGTTGATGATGACGAAGTACGTGGACCCCCCCTCTCCGGAGCCCCAAATGGACTCCAGATCTGGCCTCCCAATGAAGAATAGGAGGTGACGGCGACTCCGTCTTGTGGACCGCAATAATTCTTTCTCCCTGATTATTTTCTAGAAAAATAGGATTTTATAGTGTCGGTTTCAGGGTCTGCGGGGCCACCAGGTGGGGACAACCCACCTGGGCGCGTCAGGAGGGGGGCCGCCCTGGTGGGTTGTGCCCACCCAAGTGCCCCCCTCCGGTGGATCTTGGCTCCAGAAATTCTTATTTATTGTATAAAAAATCCTCGTGAAATTTCATTCCGTTCCAAGAACTTTTATTTCTACACAAAAACAACACCATGGTAGTTCTGCTGAAAATAGCGTCAGTCCAGGGTTAGTTTCATTCAAATCATGCAAATTAGAGTCCAAAACAAGAGGAAAACCATTAGGAAAAGTAGATATGTTGGAGATGTATCAGAGGCCGAGAAATATTATGATAGTGTGAGGTGGGCACGTATGATGTAGGCACTGGGCTTGCCGTGTTTCCTACTCCTCCGGTCTAAATGTGGAGAAGATTTGGTCGAGTTCTTCCTCCTTTTGCTAACACGTGGGACATCCAGCATCCAGGTCGTGTCATGCAAGAAAGTGGAGTGCTAGTTGAAGCCACGTGATGTGCATCTTGGGTGAAGCTGTAAATATAATCTTACTCTTGAGTAACTCCAAAAGCGGCCACCGAAGATCTTTATTGGATATGTTTTTCATCACCAGCACGTCGAGGTGAAAGGTGTGTAGATTCAGTGGGTCGTCTTGCGTTTTCACTGACATGTGGGACCGCATGTGAGCAAACAGACGATGGGCACACTCCGCACGTGTGCTGGCTGGCTGAGGAGAGAGAGAGAGAGAGGGAGGGAGGAGGGCTGAGCATGCACTCGAGGAAATTTCGCGACAATGTGAGTAGTATTGGTGGTGTACCGTACTCTAGGAGAGATAATGTGTTCGCTCTACGTAACCAGCACCTCAATATAGTGGGGTGGCATGGGCCATAACTTGCATTCACATCTAGCAGTACGTCACACGCCACCCAAACGAGTCCCATCTGACACCAATTTTCTTGGAGTAAGTGTTACAACTATCTCTTCTCCCTCCTGTTTTCTCTAACTCAGCAATCGCGCGGTGGGTGGGGTGGGGGTGATACGTCCATTTTGCATCATGTTTACTTACTGTTATTTATAATGTTTTTATCCATAATAATGCTTTTTGGAGTAATTCTAATGCCTTTTCTCTCATAATTTGCAAGGTACACACCAAGAGGGAGAATCCCGGCAACTGGAGATCTGGACCTGGAAAAGCTACACCAGGCCACCTATTCTGCACAACTCCAAACAAGCTGAAACTTCACATAGATTTTTTATGGAATATATAATAATTATTGGAGCCAATAAGTACCAGAGGGGGGCCACCAGGTGGGCACAACCCACCTGGGCGCTCCAGGGAGCCTAGGCGTGCCCTGGTGAGTTGTGCTCCCCTCGGCCCACCTCCCGTGCCCATCTTTTGGTATATAAGTCATTTTAACCTAGAAAAAATAAAGAGAGGACTTTCGGGACGAAGCGCTGCCTCCTCGAGGCGGAACTTGGGCAGGAGCACTTTTGCCATCCGGCGGAGCGATTCCGTCGAGGGAACTTCCCTCCCGGAGGGGGAAATCATCGTCCTCATCATCACCAAAAACTCTCCCATCTTGGGGAGGGAAATCTCCATCAGCGTCTTCAAAAGCACCATCTCCTCTCAAACCCTAGTTCATCTCTTGTGTTCAATCTTCTTACCAGAACTATAGATTGGTACTTGTGGGTGACTAGTAGTGTTGATTACATCTTGTAGTTGATTACTAAATGGTTTATTTGGTGAACATTATATGTTCAGATCCATTATGCTATTTAATACTCCTCTGATCATGAGCATGTTTATCATTTGTGACTAGTTACTTTTTTCTTGAGGTCACGTGCGAAATCATGTTGCAAGTAATGATGTGAATTTGATATGTGTTTGATATTTTGATAGTATGTATGTTGTGATTCCCTTACTGGTGTCATCTAAACGTCGACTACATGACACTTCACCATATTTGGGCCTAAGGGAATGCATTGAGGAGTAGCAATTAGATGATGGGTTGAGAGAGTGACATAAGCTTAAACCCCAGTTTATGCGCTATTCCGTAAGGGACCGATTGGATCCAAAAGTTTAATGCTATGGTTAGAATCTATTCTTAATACTTTTCTCGTAGTTGCGGATGCTTGCGGGAGGGTTAATCATAAGTAGGAGGTTTGTTCAAGTAAGAACAACACCTAAGCACCGGTCCACCCACATATCAAATTATCAAAGTAGCGAACACAAATTAAACCAACATGATGAAAGTGACTAGATGAAATTCCCGTGTACCCTCAAGAACGCTTTGCTTATCATAAGAGACCGTTTTGGCCTATCCTTTGCCTCAAAAGGATTGGGCTACCTTTCTGCACTTTTGTTACTACTATTGTTACTTGCTCGCTACAAATTATCTTGCTACCAAACTACTCTGCTACTTACAATTTCAGCAGTTGCAGACATTACCTTACTGAAAACTACTTGTCATTTCCTTCTGCTCCTCGTTGGGTTTGACACTCATACTTATCAAAAAGAGCTACAATTGATCCCCCTATACTTTTGGGTCATCAAGGCTATTTTATGGTGCCGTTGCCGGGGAGTGAAGCGCCTTTGGTAAGTGGAATTTGGTAAGGAAACATTTATATAGTGTGCTGAAATATATTGTAACTTGTTACTATGGAAAAAATCCTTTGAGGGGTTTGTTCGGGGTATCTTCACCTCTTCCAGAACCACAGCTACCCCTCAACCTACCGCACCTACTGAAAATATTGAATATGAAATTCCTTCGGGTATGATAGAACAACTGCTAGCTAATCCTTATGCAGGAGATGGAACCGAACATCTTGATATGCACTTGATATATGTAGAACTAATTTGTGGATTGTTTAAGCTTGCAGGTTTACCCGGAGATAAATTTATGAAGAAGGTTTTCCCTTTATCTTTAAAGGGAAAAGCATTGGCATGGTATAGGCTATGCGATGATATTGGATCTTGGAATTGGAATCGTTTGTAATTGGAATTCCACCAAAAAAATTATCCTATGCATCTAGTTCATCGTGATCGGAATTATATATATAATTTTTGGCCTCGTGAAGGAGAAAGTATCGCTCTAGCTTGGGGGAGGCTTAATTCAATGTTATATTCATGCCCCAATCATGAGCTCTCAAGAGAAATTATTATACAGAATTTTTATGCTCGGCTTTCTCGTAATGATCAAACCATGCTTGATACTTCTTGTGCTGGTTGTTTTATGAAGACTATTGATTTCCGGCGGGATCTTTGGAAAGAATTAAACGCAACTCTGAAGATTGGGAACTCGACAATGGTAAATAGTCTGGTATTAAACTTAAGTATGATTGTGTTAAATATTTTATAGATACCGATGCTTTTCAAAAGTTTAGCACTAAATATGGACTTGACTCTGAGATAGTAGCCTCCTTTTGTGAATCATTTGCTGCTCATGTTGATCTCCCTAAAGAAAAGTGGTTTGAATATCATCCACCTATTAAAGAAGAAATTAAAGAACCAGTACCAGTTAAAGAAGAAACTATACTTTATAATGTTGATCCAGTTGTTCCTTCTGCTTATATTGAGAAACCACCTTTTTCTGATAGGATAAAGGAACATGCTAAAGTTTCAACTGTAGTTAACAAAAGCTATATTAGAACAACTAAACCTGATGAACAAATTAAAGTAGAACCTAGTATTGCTATGGTTAAAGATCTCTTGGAAGAAGATATGGATGTGCATGTTATTTACTTCTGTGAAGAAGCTGCTAGAATTTCCAAACCTGATAAGAAAGATAAACTTAGATCTGTTGTTGGCATGCCTGTCATCTCAGTTAAAATAGGAGATCATTGTTATCATGGTTTATGTGACATAGGTGCTAGTGTGAGTGCTATTCCTTACACCTTATATCAAGAAATCATGAATGACATAGCACCCGCAGAATTAGAAGAAATAGATGTTATTATTAAACTTGCTAATAGAGACACAATATCACCAATTTGGATTGTTAGAGATGTTGGAGTCTTGTGTGGGAAAATAAAATACCCTACTAATTTTCTTGTTCTTGGTTCCCCACAAGATGACCTTTGTCCCATTATATTTGGTAGACCTTTCTTGAACACCGTTAATGCTAAGATAGATTGTGAGAAATAGACTATCGGTGTTAGTTTTCGTAATGAGTCTCATGTGTTTAATTTTTCCAAGTTTAGTATAAATCTTCATGAAAAGGAATTGCCTAGTAAGGATGAATTAATTGGTCTTGCTTCTATTGTTCTCCCACCTACTGATCCTTTAGAACAATATTTTCTAGACCATGAGAATGATTTTCATATGCATGAAAGAAATGAAATAGATAAAATTTTCTTTGAACAACGTCCTCTACTTAAACACAATTTGCCTATTGAAACTCTAGGAGGTCCTCCTCCACCTAAAGGTGATCCTGTGTTTGAATTAAAACAATTTCTAGACACTTTGAAATATGCTTATCTTGATGAAAAGAAGAAATATCTTGTTATTATTAGTGCTAACCTTTCGAAACATGAAGAAGAAAGATTATTGAAAGTTCTAAGGAACTACCGAGCTGCTATTGTATATACTCTTGATGATTTAAAGGGAATTAGTCCCACTCTATGTCAACACAAATTTAATATGGAACCTGATGCTAAACCCATTGTTGATCAACAACATCAGTTAAATCCGAAGATGAAAGAAGTGGTAAGAACGGAAATATTAAAACTTCTGGAAGCAGGTATAATCTATCCCATAGCTGATAGTAGATGGGTAAGTCCTGTTCATTGTGTTCCTAAGAAAGGAGGTATAACTGTTGTTCCTAATGATAAGAATGCACTTATTCCACAAAGAATTGTTACATGCTATAGAATGGTAATTGATTATAGAAAATTAAACAAAGCAACTAGAAAAGATCATTACCCTTTGCCTTTTATTGATCAAATGCTTGAAAGATTATCTAAGCACACACACTTTTGCTTCCTTGATGGATATTCTGTCTTTTCACAAATATCTGTTTTTCAACCTGATCAATAAAATACCACTTTTACTTGTCCCTTTGGAACTTATGCTTATAGATGTATGCCCTTTGGTTTATGTAATGCACCTGCTACCTTTCAAAGATGTATGACTGATATATTCTCTGACTTTTGTGAAAATATTATTTTTGAGGTTTTCATGGATGACTTTTATGTTTATGGGAAGTCTTTTGATGATTGTTTAAGCAATCTTGATCGAGTTTTGCAGAGATGTGAAAAAATAAATCTTGTCTTGAATTGGGAGAAGTGCCACTTTATGGTTAATGAAGGCATTGTCTTGGGTCATAAAATTTCTGAAAGAGGTATTGAAGTGGACCAAGCTAAGGTTGATGCTATTGAGAAAATGCCATGTCCTGAAGATATAAAAGGTATTCGTAGTTTCTTAGGTGATGCTGGTTTCTATAGGAGATTTATAAAGGACTTCTCAAAAATTTCTAGGCCTCTTACTAGTCTCTTGCAGAAGGATATTCCCTTTGTTTTTTATGATGATTGTTTAGAAGCCTTTGAAACACTTAAGAAAGCTTTAATTTCTGCACCTATTGTTCAACCACCTGATTGGAACTTGCCTTTTGAAATTATGTGTGATGCTAGTGATTATGCTGTTGGTGCTGTTCTAGGACAAAAAATTGATAAGAAATTGAATGTTATTCATTATGCTAGTAAAACTCTAGATAGTGCTCAAAGAAATTATGCTACTACTGAAAAAGAATTCTTAGCAGTGGTGTTTTCTTGTGATAAATTTAGACCTTATATTGTTGATTGCAAAGTAACTATTCACACAGACCATGCTGCTATTAAATATCTTATGGAAAAGAAAGATGCTAAACCTAGACTTATTCGATGGGTTCTCTTGTTACAAGAATTTGATTTACATAACATTGATAGAAAAGGAACTGAGAACCTAGTAGCTGATAATTTATCTAGGCTTGAAAATGTGCTTGATGACCCACTACCTATTGATGATAGTTTTCCTGATGAGCAGTTAGATGCAATAAATGTTTCTCATGGTACTCCTTGATATGCTGATTATGCTAAATATTTACCACCTAGCTTTACATACCAACAAAAGAAAAAAATTCTACTATCATTTAAGACATTACTTTTGGGATGACCCATATCTTTATAAAGAAGGAGTAGATGGTATTATTAGACGTTGTGTACTGCTACCTCTTGAGCACTGCGTTGGTTTTCCCTTGAAGAGGAAAGGGTGATGCAGCAAAGTAGCGTAAGTATTTCCCTAAGTTTTTGAGAACCAAGGTATCAATCCAGTAGGAGACTACACGCAAGTCCCTAGTACCTACACAAACAAATAAGAACCTCGCAACCAATGCAATAAAGGGGTTGTCAATCCCTTCACTGTCACTTACGAGAGTGAGATCTGATAGAGATAATAATAATAAGATAAATATTTTTGGTATTTTTATGATATAGATTGAAGTAAAGATTGCAAAGTAAAATAGATTGGAAACTTATATGATAAAAGATAGACCCGAGGGACATAGGTTTCACTAGTGGCTTCTCTCAAGATAGCATAAGTATTACGGTGGGTGAACAAATTACTGTCGAGCAATTGATAGAAAAGTGCATCATTATGAGAATATCTAGGCATGATCATGTATATAGGCATCACGTCCGCGACAAGTAGACCGAAACAATTCTGCATCTACAACTATTGCTCCACACATCGACAGCTATCCAGCAAGCATCTAGAGTATTAAGTTCATAAGAACAGAGTAATGCATTAGGCAAGATGACATGATGTAGAGGGATAAACTCAAGCAATATGATATAAACCCCATCTTTTTATCCTCGATGGAAACAATACAATACGTGCCTTCACACCCCTGCTGTCACTGGGAAAGGACACCGCAAGATTGAACCCAAAGCTAAGCACCTCTCCCATTGCAAGAAAGATCAATCTAGTAGGCCAAACCAAACTGATAATTCGAAGAGACTTGCAAAGATAACCAATCATACATAAAAGATTTCAGAGAAGAATCAAATATTGTTCATAGATAAACTTGATCATAAACCCACAATTCATCGGATCTCGACAAACACTCCGCAAAAAGAGTTACATCAAATAGATCCCCAAGAAGATCGAGGAGAACATTGTATTGAGATCCAAAGAGAGAGAAGAAGCCATCTAGCTAATAACTATGGACCCGAAGGTCTATGGTAAACTACTCACACATCATCGGAGAGGGTATGGTGTTGATAGAAGCCCTCCGTGATTGATTCCCCCTCCGGCGGAGCTCCGGAAAAGTCCCCAAGATGGGATCTCTTGGGTACAGAAGGTTGCGGCAGTGGAAATAGGGTTTCATGGTGCTCCCGGATGTTTTCGGGGTATATGGATATATATAGGAGGAAGAAGTAGGTCGGTGGAGCTGCGAGGGGCCCATGAGGGTGGGGGTGCGCCCAGGGGGCAGGCGCGCCTCCCTGCCTCGTGGCCGCCTCGTTTCTTTATTGACGTCTACTCCAAGTACTCTGGATCATGTTTGTTCCAAAAATAACTCTCCCGAAGGTTTCATTCCATTTGGATTCTGTTTGATATCTTTTTCTGCGAAACACTAGAATAGGCAAAAAAACAGCAATTTGCACTAGGCCTTGGGTTAGTAGGTTAGTCCCAAAAATTATATAGAAGTGTATAAATAAGCCCATTAACATCCAAAATAGATAATATAATAGCATGGAACAATCAAAAATTATAGATACATTGGAGACGTATCAAGCATCCCCAAGCTTAATTCCCGCTCGTCCTCGAGTAGGCAAATGATAAAAACAGAATTTTTGATGTGGAATGCTACCTAGCATAATTCCCAATGTAATTTTATTTATTGTGGCAGGAATGTTCAGATCCGAAAGATTCAAGATAAAAGTTTAATATTGACATAAAAATAATAATACTTCAAGCATACTAACAAAGCAATTATGTCTTCTCAAAATAACATGGCCAAAGAAAGTTACCCCTACAAAATCATATAGTCTGGCTATGCTCTATCTTCACCACACAAAATATTTAAATCATGCACAACCCTGATGACAAACCAAGCAATTATTTCATACTTTTGATGTTCTCAAACTTTTTCAATCTTCACGCAATATATGAGCGTGAGCCATGGACATAGCACTATATGTATAACTAGTACAAATGCCCGTGCGTTGCACCGGGCAAAAAACAATACAGAGGTCTCTTTGTTAATAAATGAGGACATATTCGCATGCATTGAAACATTTTATAATCTAGACTATGCCAGTTCAAAATTGACACCATGGGTGCCCAAAACTGTAGAGTAGAAAACCAGCATGATATGCACGTCTACCATCATGTACATTTGAATATAGCTCGTACTGTGATGCTTTGCTAACAGGATGAAAAAAATAGTGCAGCTCACTGTTACATATCACTAACCATAAATGACATAGAGCAAGAATCTTGTTCATATTAACAGTGATCATAAAATTGAATTTATATGTACTAATTTGTGGTCACTATAAGAGATGACTACACACCAGAAGAAAACAAAAAAGTATATGTAACTAAACCATATCAGATTGACTACTATTTGTATGGTTCATCCATCCAATGTATGCCTGATGTGTAACAAAAAATTTTTGAATATAGTATATGCTCCAGTTTTCACCACTGGAACACCATATAGGGATCACATTCATATGGTTTGAGGTGCAGGATTCTAGATATTGAATGCAAGCATCATGCCAAATATCAACCAAAGAATCATGTGTTCCAATGCAACAGTACTACTATAGTTTATCCTATTGGTTCTAGTAGTTTATCATATATAGTTCTCACAAAACTAACTGGATAACTATGCACATCATTTTCGATACTGTTGGCATGCAGGCAAAAAGAATCAAATATTCAGTTCTAGGTGCAAAAAGAATCAAATATTCAGTTCTAGGTGCAGATAAGTGTGATGTATTTTAGCCACCACGACAAAGCAAAGAGTTATTTGTTAAAATTGACTTACATATCAATATGTTGAGTGAGCGCTGCACCAAAGAGCACATATAATTAGTATAATACTGGAAGCTTTGGCTAAAAAGAAGGTTAACCTCTACTATCGGTCAGCTCTGCTGCACCAGAGAATTACAAACGTGGACATGATGAAATAAGGAACCATATAGGCGTATTACAAGCATGAGTGTGAAGCAAAAATATCTTAGTTGTGGGCTCTAACCACTGAAAGGAACATGATAAGAGTATTTGAAAGAGATTAAATACTTGAAGCATCTATTTTTTGAACCTTGACATTTTAATTCTCAGCACAACCTCCAAACATGTTGTTGCAACATAAGATTTGTCTATGATCCCAGCTATAACAATTCTCTGTTCTGACACAAAATCTGCAGCAAAACAACAACAATCAGTTGTGACTAAGATGAGAGAGACATGTGATCTGCCAAGGGCATATGGGGTGAGAGAAGTACTAACGGAGTGGTAGGGAGATGAACTTCAGGTAGATGGTTTCTAGGAGAACTGTCGTAGGTGTGGATTCCTGAAGAAAAACAAATGGTCCATAACAATTCATGTGCAGTTGTGCAGTGATTCAGCGCTAGGAGATTAACTACATGTAGATGAATCCACCATGAAGCTGGGATTTGGTAGAGGAGAGATGGGGCAGCAAGGTAGATGGAAGCAGGAAGGACATTAGTGGAAAATATATCAAGTTAGTGGAACCATAGTGTTACACCATGTTGTTCTACAACATAAACAGCAACGAATTATCCAAAGGTTGAGTAAAAATGGTACAATGTTCAATATAAAAATCCAAAGAAGCTATTGCACCGAAAGTAAACATTTTAAGGTAGAATACTAAGCATAAACTGCAGGGTTAAGGTAGCATTATTTTTGGACACTGCATCTTATGGATACTGCAAATTACTTCCAAAAAGTATCTCTGATCTAAATTGATACGCAGAGAAAGAGAAAAATATACCAACCGCCTATATAAGCTGGGACAGAACAAACTCGTCCATATCATGAAGTCCAGTAACTGCAATCATCCAAAGCAAAGTAAGAAACAGAAGTACCATAAACACATGTAAGATGGTTATCGGCCACTTGTCTAGCAATGCAAGCTTACTATCAGGGGCGCCATCATAGACAATCAAGTCCGCTTTACATCCATCAAAATGCCTGATACCAACGCCAAGGCTGCATCATTTTCCTTTCGGAGCAGATCATGGTCCGGGACATCATCCGCAACCACAAAGTCTCCATGAGCTTTGGAAACGTTGGCTAGTTCATGATCTAGCCCATTGTTTGTCCTTCCGACAGCCCTGATGTGATATTTACTCAACGCAGATTTAATATCAACAATTATTGGGTAGGACAATGTTTTGCTTACAAATCAGCCCCTAGCTCCTTTCCCCACTGCATAGTAGATCTCCACCACAAGGGAGCCTCAGAATACGTTATTCAGTCAAACCAGAATAGCGCTGGCTTCGGCCTCCTCGACAATTATGCATGCGCCCAGCTGCCTATCGGCAAGCAATTTTTGCATTATCTCTGGTATTCCATGCACATAGTTAGTGTGATTATAGCATTGTAGGCAACAAAAAGGAATCCATATGTAATCTGAATCTTCACTGAACTTTTTAGGTTTGACCGTATAGGAGCTCGATCACACAAAATTCGACAGCTCAAACTTTTACCCTTACCTGTCCACATCATCCATGGCATATCCTTCACATACTTGGCTTCACATTGAGACGGTTCACCACCTTCATCTCACACGACTTGTCACACTGCATATCCATGAACCAATCCAGTTAATGTTCGACGACTGAGAAAAAATTCAAAGTAAATCGATGGATGCATGAATAAATGGATTGATGTATTGCAACGGGAGAAAAAAAATCACACACACACACACCACCAAGCTCTAGGACCTTTGCCTCCGACATGGCAATCAAGCATACTCGGCGCCCATGGCAATGGGTCCCATGATGATCTTGCCCCCCTGCGGCCCAACCGGCGACGTCGTCGGCAAGTCAAGGCAGCGGTGGAGTAGGCGCGACACGGCTTCCACGAGCTGCTTGGTCGCCTTTCCTCAAATTCAACACAACAACAAAAGGAACTTGGCTAGAGATTGCAATTGAACACTTAGCTGCAGCAGAGATGACTAAAACTTTCAAGAATACAAATTTGGTTGTGCATTACAGTGGGAAATACAGTGTATATAACGGCGAAAACGGGCAAGGAAAAAGAATAGGAAATGATTATATTTGTTTTTATTCCTGACAACATCCTTTTGCCTTGCATCACGTATTGTAATGATGTCACAAGCATGCTCTTGACGAAAACGATTCACATGTGCTGGAGACCTGTAGAGGATGGAGAAAAGAAGGGCAAAAGAGGAAGGCTTGTATCTATCAAGCATAAATATTTACTGAATAAAATCGAGCTAATCTGTACCAACTTGGGCA
Organism: Triticum urartu; assembly: GCF_003073215.2. Taxonomy (NCBI): domain Eukaryota; kingdom Viridiplantae; phylum Streptophyta; class Magnoliopsida; order Poales; family Poaceae; genus Triticum; species Triticum urartu. The sequence continues at coordinate 319,765,509 of NC_053025.1, read as the reverse complement.
GGATTGTCGAATAGCTTCCTCTTATATAGCATATACATCGGAAAATCCAGCACACCAAATATATACATATGTTTAGCAATGACACAGAAATCAGATTGTTTCAAAGATAGTGAGGATCGACAGAGGGTCTTGAAGAATTATGACAATGTAAACCGTAATAGGTTACAACCTCCATCACACATCTAATTTTATCAAATTAACAAGGAAAGTTATAGGAATTGTGGCCTAAAAATTGGTTCCATCTAAATCTTGGTATATTCTTATTTGAGATCGTTTATAGAATCAATAAAATGTAAGGACATTAGGGAGATCAAGGATCAAAGATCAATTAAGAAAATCATGGATGGGGGAATCATACTTACCTTGTTAAGAATGACACCGATGGAATTAGTGAAGGGATGTGTGGTACGCAGGCCAATGGATCTGTGCGTCCTTGATATACACATCTACATACACGAAGGTTGCTGGGTTGAAACTTGAAAGGAGATTGATTCATCTGTCGACCCCACATACACGAACACAATTTTGTAGATGTTGTACCTGGACCTCCTGTAGGATTTGGAGGAGGTTGTCGGCGATCCAGGCATCGAAGTCCTCCCGCGACGACGACGCTTCACGGGGAGGATGCGGAGGATCTCGGAAAGCGCGGGGCAGCCGGTGTAATCCTCCACGAGGAGGCTCCACCACCGCTATCCGGCAGCGGGCGGCAGTCGGCGTAGCCGGCGCAGAGCGTGGCTCGTTGGGCGTGATTTGGCAGCAAGCCCGTCGGTCAGTCACCGGGGCCGCCATCGCCGGCAACTGCCTCCCTCACCTTGCGTGCACCCCTTCTCCTTCTCCTTTCTTCCTCTGTCTCCTCTCTCCCTCAGGCCCTTGTCTCTCCTTCTCTGGATGAGCAGGACGCCGCTGGCACCGGAACAAGCCGCCGCACCACCCGCCAGATCGATCGACGCCGCGCATGCATCTGCCCGTCTTCCTCGAGCCGCCACCGCGCCTCGTGTCGCCCGCCGGCCTCCTGTCGGTTCCCACGGGTAAGGAATCTATATCGGGTTGGGAGAGGGGAGGGATCGGGGAGGATGGTGGTGGTCGCCTCCGGTGCGAGGCGAGGTCGAGCAGCGGGGTGGCCTGCGCCGGTGCCAATCGAGGCGAAGCGGTGCGGGCGATGCACACCTGTTCGGGACCTTTTTTCTATTGCAAATCGTTATTTCACTTAGGGACGTGAGTGCGGGTTGAATACCTAAAACAACAGGGACTATTTCGCAAAAATGCCGTGACGGTGAACCCGGAGACTCAATCCGTGCTTTATTATTATTAGGGAGAGATAGAATGGTGGTTGTGGAGAAGACAAAAGGGAGAAGATAACCTCACATCAACTAGGCGTATCAACGGGCTATGAAGATGCCCATCAATATATATCAATGTGAGTGAGTAGGGATTGCCATGCAATGGATGCACTAGAGCTATAAGTGTATGAAAGCTCACCAAAAGAAACTAAGTGGGTGTACATCCAACTTGCTTGCTCACGAAGACGTAGGGCATTTTGAGGAAGACCATCATTGGAATATACAAGCCAAGTTCTATAATGTAAAATTCCCACTAGTATACGAAAGTGACAACATAGGAGACTCTCTATCATGAAGATCACGGTGCTACTTTGAAGCACAAGAAAGAATCAAGTGTGGTAAAAGGATAGTAACATTGTCCCTTCTATGTTTTTCTCTCATTTTTTATTTGGGCCTTTTCTCCTTTTTTAATGGCCTCCTTTTTCTCTTTTTTTATTATTATTTTTCATCTGGAGTCTCATTCCGACTTGTGGGGGCAATCATAGTCTCCATCATCCTTTCCTCACTTGGGACAATGCTCTAATAATGATAATCATCACACTTCTATTTACTTACAACTCAAGAATTACAACTCAATACTTAGAACAAAATATGACTCTATATGAATGCCTCCGGCGGTGTACCGGGATGTGCAATGATTCATGAGTGACATGTATGAAAGAATTATGAACGGTGGCTTTGCCACAAATACGATGTCAACTACATGATCATGCAAAGCAATATGACAATGATGTAGCGTGTCATAACAAATGGAACGGTGGTAAGTTGCATGGCAATATATCTCAGAATGGCTATGGAAATGCCTTAATAGGTAGGTATGGTGGTTCTTTTTAGGAAGGTATATGGTGGGTTTATGGTACCCGCAAAAGTTGCGCGGTACTAGAGAGGCTAGCAATGGTGGAAGGGTGAGAGTGCGTATAATCCATGGACTCAACATTAGTCATAAAGAACTCATATACTTATTGCAAAAATCTATTAGTTATCAAAACAAAGTACTACACGCATGCTCCTAGGGGGATAGATTGGTAGGAAAAGACCATCGCTCGTCCCTGACCGCCACTCATAAGGAAGACAATCAATAAATAAATCATGCTCCGACTTCATCACAGAACGATTCACCATACGTGCATGCTACGGGAATCACAAACTTTAGAACAATTATTTCTCAAATTCACAACTACTCAACTAGCACAACTATAATATCACCATCCTCATATCACAAAACAATCATCAAGTACCAAACTTCTCATAGTATCCAATGCACTTTTTATGATAGTTTTTATTATACCAATCTTGGATGCCTATCATATTACGACTACTTTTATAACCAAAGCAAATTACCATGATGTTCTAAAGGACTCTCAAAATAATACAAGTGAAGCATGAGAGATCAATAATTTCTATAATATAAAACCACCACTGTTATCTAAAAGATATAAGTGAAGCACTAGAGCAAAATTATCTAGCTCAAAAGATATAAGTGAAGCACATAGAGTATTATAATAAATTGCAATTCATGTGTGTCTATCCCAAAAGGTGTGTACATCAAGGATGATTGTGGTAAAGTAAAAAGAAAAGACTCAAATCATACAAGACGCGCCAAGCAAAACACATGTCATGTGGTGAATAAAAATATAGCCTCAAGTAAAGTTACCAATGGAAGAAGACGAAAGAGGGGATGCCTTCCGGGGCATCCCCAAGAATAGTCTTTTGGTTGTACTAGAATTGTAACTTGGGGTGCCTTGGGCATCTCCAAGCTTAGGCTCTTACCACTCCTTATTTCAAAAGCCATCAAATCTTTACCCAAAACTTGAAAACTTCACAACACAAAACTCAACAGAAAATCTCATGAGCTCCGTTAGTATAAGAAAACAAACCACTACTTAAGGTACTGTAATGAACTCATTATTTATTTATATTGAATTAAGCATAATTAACACCGAATAATGCACCACCAGTAGGATATAATTTCATTGCATAACTATCGACTTTCGTGCTTGCATAGGGAATCACAAACCTTAACACCAATATTTTTACTAAAGCATAATTACTTATGAAGATGACTCACATATCACATCATCACATCTCCAAATTATTACCAAGAAGCGAGTTTATTTTGTCCAATGATCTTGATGAAAGTTTTTATTATATCCTTCTTGGATATCTATCACTTTGGGACTAATTTGCATGTGTTGCTTTTGATAAGCTCACACAAATATAAGTGAAGATCGTGAGCATAATATTTCTTTCTCTCAAATTAATTTAAGTGAAGCAAGAGAGAATTCCTTGAAAATTTTACTAACTCTCAAATAAATCTAAGTGAAGCAAGAGAGCATTTCTTGAAAAATACTAAAGCACGAAAGAGGGGATGCCTTCCGGGGCATCCCCAAGAATAGTCTTTTGGTTGTACTAGAATTGTAACTTGGGGTGCCTTGGGCATCTCCAAGCTTAGGCTCTTACCACTCCTTATTTCAAAAGCCATCAAATCTTTACCCAAAACTTGAAAACTTCACAACACAAAACTCAACAGAAAATCTCATGAGCTCCGTTAGTATAAGAAAACAAACCACTACTTAAGGTACTGTAATGAACTCATTATTTATTTATATTGGTGTTAAACCTACTGTATTCCAACTTCTCTATGGTTCATACCCTCCGATACTAGGCATAGATGCATCAAAATAAGCAAACAACACACGAAAAACAGAATAGTCTGTAGTAATCTGTAGGTTTCGAATACTTCTGTAACCCCAAAAATTCTGAAATAAATATGTGGACGTGAGGAATATGTCTATTAATCATCTGCAAAAATAATCAACCTAATTGCACTGTCCAGTAAACAATGGCAGCAATTCTCGTGAGCACTAAAGTTTCTGTTTTTTACAGCAAGATCGCTAAAACCTCCCCCAAGTCTTCCCAAAGGTTCTAGTTGGCACAAACACTAATTAAAAGCATAAAACCACATCTAAACAGAGGCTAGATGAATTATTTATTGAATAACAGCAAGGAAAAATATTGGGTTGTCTCCCAACAAGCGCTTTTCTTTAAAGCCTTTTAGCTAGGCATTGATAATTTCAATGATGCTCACATGCAAGACAAGAATTGAAGCACAAAGAGAGCATCATGAAACACATGAAAAACACATCTAAGTCTAACATACTTCCTATTCATAGGCATCTTATAGGCAAACAAATTATCATAGCAGGCAAAAACTAGCATATGCAAGGAAGAGGAAAGAAACAATAGCAATCTCAACATAACGAGAGGTAATTTAGCAACATGAGAATCTCTACAACCATATTTACCTCTCTCATAATAATTACATGTGGGATCATAATCAAATTCAACAATATAACTATCATATAAAGTATTCTCAACATGATCGACATGCATGCAAAGTTGACACTCTTCCAAAATAGTGGGATTAACATTAACTAAAGTCATGATCTCTCCAAACCCACTTTTATCGAAAATTGCATAAGATTGAACATTCTCCAAATACGTGGGATCTAAAGATGACACTCTTCCAAACCCACTTCCAATATTGCAAACATTATTAGCAATATCATATTCATCATGGGGCTTAAATAAATTTTCAAGATCATAAGAAGCACTATCACCCCAATCATGATCATTGCAACAAGTAGGGGACATAGCAAAACTAGCATCCCCAAGCTTAGGGTTTTGCATATTATTAGCACAATTTACATCAATAAAATTTATAATAAAATCATTGCAATCATGCTTTTTATTCAAAGATCTATCATGAATCACTTCATAAAGTAATTCAACACACTTTTCAGATTCACGAATTTCAAGCAAAACCTCATAAAGATATTCTAGTGCACTCACCTCACTAGTAATAGGTTCATCATAATTGGATCTCTTAAAGACATCAGCAAGTGGATGAGGATGCATAAACTTTTAGTAAGCGAAGATGCAAGCAAAAAGAAGGTACATGGTAACACAAGCAAACAAAAGATCAAACGGAAGAAGGGCGAATAAAACGGCAAAGGTGAAGTGGGGGAGAGGAAAATGAGAGGTGAATGACAATTAATGTAATGCGAGGGATAAGAGTCTGTGATGGGTACTTGGTATGTCTTGACTTGTGCGTAGATCTCCCCAGCAATGGTGCCAGAAATCCTTCTTGCTACCTCTTGAGCACTGCGTTGGTTTTCCCTTGAAGAGGAAAGGGTGATGGAGCAAAGTAGTGTAAGTATTTCCCTCGGTTTTTGAGAACCAAGGTATCAATCCAGTAGGAGACTACACGCAAGTCCCTCATACCTAAACAAACAAATAAGAACCTCGCAACCAACGCGGTAAAGGGGTTCTCAATCCCTTCACGGTCACTTATGAGAGTGAGATCAGATAGAGATAATAATTATAAGATAATTTTTCTGTATTTTTATGATATAGATTGAAAGTAAAGATTGCAAAGTAAAATAGATTGGAAACTTACATAATAAAAGATAGACCCGGGAGCCATAGGTTTCACTAGTAGCTTCTCTCAAGATAGCATAAGTATTACGGTGGGTGAACAAATTACTGTCGAGCAATTGATTGAATAGTGCATAATTATGAGATTATCTAGGAATGATCATGTACATAGGCTTCACGTCCGCAATAAGTAGACCGAAACGATTCTACATCTACTACAAGTACTCCACACATCGACCGCTATCCAGCATGCATCTAGAGTATTAAGTTCATAAGAACAGAGTAACACATTAGGCAAGATGACATGATGTAGAGGTATAAACTCAAGCAATATGATATAAACCCCATCATTTTATCCTCGATGGCAATGCTACGTCTTGAGCTTGTGTTGGTTTTCCCCGAAGAGGAAGGGATGATGCAGCAGAGTAGCGTAAGTATTTCCCTCAGTTTTTGAGAACCAAGGTATCAATCCAGTAGGAGGCCACGCTCAAGTCCCTCGTACCTGCACAAAGCGATAGGTACTCGCAACCAACGCGATTAGGGGTTGTCAATCCCTTCACGGTCACTTACGAGAGTGAGATCTGATAGATATAATATTTTTGGTATTTTTGGTATAAAGATGCAAAGTAAAAAGTAAAAGCACGGTAAAATAGCAAAGCAAGATTAAAGTGATGGAGATTGATATGATGAGAATAGACCCGGGGGCCATAGGTTTCACTAGTGGCTTCTCTCAAGAGCATAAGTATTCTACGGTGGGTGAACAAATTACTGTTGAGCAATTGACAGAATTGAGCATAGTTATGAGAATATCTAGGCATGATCATGTATATAGGCATCACGTCCGTGACAAGTAGATCGAAACAATTCTGCATCTACTACTATTACTCCACTCATCGACCGCTATCCAACATGCATATAGAGTATTAAGTTAAAAATAGAGTAACACCTTAAGCAAGATGACATGATGTAGAGAGATAAATTCATGCAATATGAAATAAACCCCATCTTGTTATCCTCCATGGCAACGATGCAATACGTGCCTTGCTGCCCCTTCTGTCACTGGGTAAGGACACCGCAAGATCGAACCCAAAGCTAAGCACTTCTCCCATGGCAAGAACTACCAATCTAGTTGGCCAAACCAAACGGATAATTCGAAGAGACTTGCAAAGATAACCAATCATACATAAAAGAATTTAGAGAAGATTCAAATATTATTCATAGATAGACTTGATCATAAACCCACAATTCATCGGTCTCAACAAACACACCGCAAAAAGAAGATTACATCGAATAGATCTCCACGAGAGAGGGGGAGAACTTTGTATTTAGATTCAAAGAGAGAGAAGAAGCCATCTAGCTACTAACTATGGACCCGAAGGTCTGAGGTAAACTACTCACACTTCATCGGAGGGGCTAGGATGATGTAGAAGCCCTCCGTGATGACGGCCCTCTTCCGGTGGAGCTCCGGATCAGGCCCCAAGATGGGATCTTGTGGATACAGAAAGTTTTGGCGGTGGAATTAGGTTTTTGGCTCCTGTTCTGATCGCTTGGGGGTACATGTGTATATATAGAAGGAAGAAGTACGCCAGAGGAGCAATGAGGGGCCCACGAAGCACGGGGGCGCGCCGTAGGGGGGCGCCCTCCACCCTCATGACCACCTCTTTTGTTCCTTGGAGCAAGGTCCAAGTCTCCTGGATCACGTTCGGTGAGAAAATCACGTTCCCGAAGATTTTATTCCGTTTGGACTCTGTTTGATATTTCGTTTCTTCGAAACACTGAAATAGGCAAAAAAAACAGCAATTCTGGGCTGGGCCTCCGGTTAATAGGTTAGTCCCAAAAATAATATAAAAGTGGAAAATAAAGCCCAATATAGTCCAAAACAGTAGATAATATAGCATGGAGCAATCTAAAATTATAGATACGTTGGAGACGTATCAGGCATCCCCAAGCTTAATTCCTGCTCGTCCTCGAGTAGGTAAATGATAAAAAGAGAATTTTTGATGCGGAGTGCTACTTGGCATAATTTCAATGCAAATCTTCTTAATTGTGGTATGAATATTCAGATTAGAAAGATTCAAGACAAAAGTTTATATTGACATAAAAATAATAATACTTCAAGCATACTAACAAAGCAATTATGTCTTCTCAAAATAACATGGCCAAAGAAAGTTATCCCTACAAAATCATATAGTCTAGCTATGCTCCATCTTCACCACACAAAGTATTTAAATCATGCACAACCCCGATGACAAGCCAAGCAATTGTTTCATACTCTAACTTATTCAAAACTTTTTCAATCTTCACGCAATACATGAGCGCGAGCCATGGATATAGCACTATAGGTGGAATAGAATGGTGGTTGTGGAGAAAACAAAAAGGAGGGGAAGATAGTCTCACATCAACTAGGCGTATCAACGGGCTATGGAGATGCCCATCAATAGATATCAATGTGAGTGAGTAGAGATTGCCATGCAACGGATGCACTAGAGCTATAAATGTATGAAAGCTCAAAAAGAAACTAAGTCGGTGTGCATCCAACTTGCTTGCTCACGAAGACCTAGGGCAATTTTGTGGAAGCCCATCATTGGAATATACAAGCCAAGTTCTATAATGTAAAATTCCCACTAGTATATGAAAGTGACAACATATGAGACTCTCTATATGAAGAACATGGTGCTACTTTGAAGCACAATATATGAGACTTGCTATATCATGGTGCTACTTTGAAGCACAAGTGTGGAAAAAGGATAGTAGCATTGCCCCTTTTTATTTATTTCCGTTTTTTGGGCCTTCTTTTCTTTATTTGGCCATTCTTTTTTTATTGGGACAATGCTCTATTGAATGATGATCATCACACTTTTATTTATTTACAACTCAATGATTACAACTCGATTCTAAAACAAAGTATGACTCGATATGGATGCCTCCGGCGGTTTACCGGGATATGCAATGAATCAAGAGTGACAAGTATGAAGAAATTATGAACGGTGGCTTTGCCACCAATACTATGTCAACTACATGATCATGCTAAGCAATATGACAATGATGAATGTGTCATGATGAACTAGATGGTGGAAAGTTGCATGGCAATATATCTCGGAATGGCTATGGAAATGCCATAATAGGTAGGTATGGTGGCTGTTTTGAGGAAGGTATATGGTAGGTGTATGATACCGGAGAAAGGTGCGCGGTATTAGAGAGGCTAGCAAAGGTGGAAGGGTGAGAGTGTGCATAATCCATGGACTTAACATTAGTCATAAAGAACTCAGATACTTATTGCAAAAATCTAGAAGTTATCAAAGCAAAGTATTACGCGCATGCTCCTAGGGGGATAGATTGGTAGGAAAAGACCATCGCTCGTCCCCGACCGCCACTCATAAGGAAGACAATAAATAAATAAATCATGCTCCGACTTCATCACATAACAGTTCACCACACGTGCATGCTACGGGAATCACAAACTTTAACACAAGTATTCTTTAAATTCACAACTACTCAACTAGCATGACTTTAATATTATCACCTCCATATCTCAAAACAATTATCATGCTTCAATATTTTCTTAGTATTCAACACACTCAAAAGAAAGTTTCACAAATCTTGAATACCAAGCATATTATTATTAAGCAAATTACCATGCTATTTAAGACTCTCAAAATAATTTAAACGAAGCATGAGAGATCAATAGTTTCTTTAAAACAAATCCAGCAACATGCTCTAAAAGATATAAGTGAAGCACATAGAGCAAAATTATCTAGCTCAAAAGATATAAGTGAAGCACATAGAGCAAAACTACTTAGCTCAAAAGATATAAGTGAAGCACATAGAGCAAAACTACTTAGCTCAAAAGATATAAGTGAAGCACATAGAGTATTCTATCAAATTTTAATCCATGTATGGCTCTCAAAAGGTGTGTACAACAAGGATGATTGTGGCATACTAAGACACAAAGACACAAATAATACAAGACGCTCCAAGCAAAACACATATCATGTTGGTGAATAAAAATATAGCTCCAAGTAAATTACCGATGGAAGTGGACGAAAGAGGGGATGCCTTCCGGGGCATCCCCAAGCTTTGACTTCTTGGTGTCCTTGGATTATCTTGGGGGTGACATGGGAATCCCCAAGCTTAGGCTCTTGCCACTCCTTGTTCCATGATCCATCAAAAGAATTCACCCAAAACTTGAAAACTTCACAACACAAAACTCAAAATAGAAAACTCGTGAGCTCCGTTAGCGAAAGAAAACAAAATACCACTTCAAGGTACTGTAATGAACTCATTCCTTATTTATATTGGTGTTAAACCTACTATATTCCAACTTCTCTATGGATTTACTAGCCATAGATTCATCAAAATAAGCAAACAACACACGAAAAACAGAATCTGTCAAAAACAGAACAGTCTGTAGTAATATGTAGCTAGCGCAAGATCTGGAACCCCAAAAATTCTAAAATAAATTTCTGGACGTGAGGAATTTATCTATTAATTATCTTAACAAAGAATTAACTAAATATCACTCTTCAAATAAAAATTACAGCAGTTCTCGTGAGCGCTAAAGTTTCTGTTTTTTACAGCAAGTTCAACAAGACTTTCCCCAAGTCTTCACAACGGTTCTACTTGGCACAAACACTAATTAAACACAAAAAACACAACAAAATAGAGGCTAAATAATTTATTTATTACTAAGCAGGAGCAAAAAGCAAGGAATAAAAATAAAATTGGGTTGCCTCCGAACAAGCGCTATCGTTTAACGCCCCTAGCTAGGCATAAAAGCGAGGATCGATCTAGGTATTGCCATCTTGATTCTTAATTCTTTTAGTGATGTTATGCTTGAATCCGGGAGGTTCCTTATGTTTCCCTTCATATTTAGAGATCTTGAGATCTAAAGAATCCAACCGCTTATTGCAAAGAGTAATTAACATATTCATGCGGTGAAGATTTCCGCTAACTCTCTTAAGAGGTTCAAGAGATTTTTGTAAAATCTTAGTTACTTCGCAAATTTTCTCAAAAACTTGCGTTTCCTCTTGGGTATGATGGGGACCCTTTTTGTTGAGGTAAAGTTCCTACTATACCTTCCATAATTTCATGCGCGATACTGGGATCAATTTCAATAAAATTGCCTTTGGCAACACAATCCAAAAGTTGTCTATGAGATATATTGAGCCCAACACAAAAATTGCGAAGCAAAATTCTGAAATTTACTTCTAGGGTGCATTTACGATAAGATTCCATTATTCTAAACCAAGCATCCTTTAAGTTTTCTCCTTGCTTTTGTTTGAAGTGAAGGACTTCAAACTCGGGAGACATAGGAGCAGAAAGAGGACTAGTCATGGCGACAAGCAAACAAAAAGGCAAGCGAGCAAAAGAGGCAAATAGAGAGGGAGGATAGAGAGAGAGGGCGAATAAAACGGCAAGGGTGAATTGGGGGGAGAGGAAAACTAGAGGAAAATGGCAAATAATGTAATGCGATAAATAGGGATTGTGATGGGTACTTGGTATGTTGACTTTTTGCGTAGACTCCCCGGCAACGGCGCCAGAAATCCTTCTTGCTACGTCTTGAGCTTGCGTTGGTTTTCCCCGAAGAGGAAGGGATGATGCAGCAGAGTAGCGTAAGTATTTCCCTCAGTTTTTGAGAACCAAGGTATCAATCCAGTAGGAGGCCACGCTCAAGTCCCTTGTACCTGCACAAAGCGATAGCTACTCGCAACCAACGCGATTAGGGGTTGTCAATCCCTTCACGGTCACTTACGAGAGTGAGATCTGATAGATATAATATTTTTGGTATAAATATGCAAAGTAAAAAGTAAAATCAAAGTAAAAAAGCAAAGCAAGATTAAAGTGATGGAGATTGATATGATGAGAATAGACCCGGGGGCCATAGGTTTCACTAGTGGCTTCTCTCAAGAGCATAAGTATTCTACGGTGGGTGAACAAATTACTGTTGAGCAATTGACAGAATTGAGCATAGTTATGAGAATATCTAGGCATGATCATGTATATAGGCATCACGTCCGTGACAAGTAGATCGAAACGATTCTGCATCTACTACAATTACTCCACTCATCGACCGCTATCCAGCATGCATCTAGAGTATTAAGTTAAAAACAGAGTAACGCCTTAAGCAAGATGACATGATGTAGAGAGATAAATTCATGCAATATGAAATAAACCCCATCTTGTTATCCTTGATGGCAACAATACAATACGTGCCTTGCTGCCCCTTCTGTCACTGGGTAAGGACACCGCAAGATCGTACCCAAAGCTAAGCACTTCTCCCATGGCAAGAACTACCAATCTAGTTGGCCAGACCAAACGGATAATTCGAAGAGACTTGCAAAGATAACCAATCATACATAAAAGAATTCAGAGAAGATTCAAATATTATTCATAGATAGACTTGATCATAAACCCACAATTCATCGATCTCAACAAACACACCGCAAAAAGAAGATTACATCGAATAGATCTCCACAAGAGAGGGGGAGAACTTCGTATTGTGATTCAAAGAGAGATAAGAAGCCATCTAGCTATTAACTATGGACCCGAAGGTCTGAGGTAAACTACTCACACTTCATCGGAGGGGCTAGGATGATGTAGAAGCCCTCCGTGATGACGGCCCTCTTCCGGCGGAGCTCCGGAACAGGCCCCAAGATGGGATCTCGTGGATAAAGAAAGTTGCGGCGGTGGAATTAGGTTTTTGGCTCCTGTTCTGATCGTTTGGGGGTACGTGTGTATATATAGGAGGAAGAAGTACGCTGGAGGAGCAACGAGGGGCCCACGAGGCAGGGGGCGCGCCCTAGAGGGGAGGGCCCACCCTCGTGACCGCCTCTTTTGTTCCTTGGAGCAGGGTCCAAGTCTCCTGGATCACGTTCGGTGAGAAAATCACATTCCCGAAGATTTAATTCCGTTTGAACTCCGTTTGATATTCCGTTTCTTCGAAACACTGAAATAGGCAAAAAAAACAGCAATTCTTGGATGGGCCTCCGGTTAATAGGTTAGTCCCAAAATAATATAAAAGTGGAAAATAAAGCCCAATATAGTCCAAAACAGTAGATAATATAGCATGGAGCAATCAAAAATTATAGATACGTTGGAGACGTATTAGGCAACAATACAATGTGTGCCTTGCTTCCCTTGCTGTCACTGCTAAAGGACACCGCAAGATTGAACCCAAAGCTAAGAACTTCTCCCATTGCAAGAAATATTAATCTAGTAGGCCAAACCAAACTAATAATTCAAAGAGACTTGCAAAGATAACCAATCATACATAAAAGATTTCAGAGTAGAATCAAATATTGTTCATAGATAAACTTGATCATAAACCCACAATTCATCGGATCTCGACAAACACACCGCAAAAAGAGTTACATTAAATAGATCTCCAAGAAGATCGAGGAGAACATTGTATTGAGATCCAAAGAGAGAGAAGAAGCCATCTAGCTAATAACTATGGACTCGAAGGTCTGTGGTAAACTACTCACATATCATCGGAGAGGCTATGCTGTTGATGTAGAAGCCCTCCGTGATGGATTCCCCCTCCGGCGGAGCTCCAGAAAAGGCCCCAAGATGGGATCTCTTGGGTACAAAAGGTTGCGGCGGTGGAAATAGGGTTTCGTGGTGCTCCTGGATGTTTTCGGGGTATATATATATATATATATAGGAGGAAGAAGTAGGTCGGTGGAGCTGCGAGGGGCCCACAAGGGTGGGGGGCACGCCCAGGGGGGCAGGCGTGCCTCCCTGCCTCGTGGACGCCTCGTTTCTTTCTAGACATCTACTCCAAGTCCTCTGGATCACGTTTGTTCCAAAAATAATTGTCCCGAAGGTTTCATTCCGTTTGATATTCATTTTTTGCGAAACACTTGTGGCGACCCGACCCGAATGGATCAAGTGCTCTGTGCTCAGGTGTCATCCCTGGATCAGTAATGCTGACACCACACAGTACATCGAAGGATTTATAGCAGAGTGGCAATCACACACTTATTACATCGTTGTCTCAAAGAGAACTTATTACAATAAATATGGCTTAAGGCCATCTAGTGTCGATAACAGTGGAAGACTCGGAAGATAAATGGGTCCATCAACTCCAACGGCATCACTGAGTATAGAACCACGACCTAAAAGCACCTTACTCGTTGTCTGAAAAGTCTGCAACATGAGAAGTTGCAGCCCGAAAATGGGTCAGCACATGGAATATGCTGGCAATGTAACACATAGAGAGTAACGGAATGAAACAGCTATACTATATGCATATATGGCTGGTGGAAAGCTCTATGGTTACAGTTTTGCGTAAAGCCAGTTTTTCCCTACTGCAAAGGAATAAATTTATTTAACTATCATGGTGGTTGTGAAACATCGAGAATGGTTGACAGCATTCCGATCCCAATTAAGTGAACAATTAAAACCCAACAACATTAATTAGAAGTAACATGATGAGATTCACATGATATTCAAGTACTAGATACTCAAGATGTCCATAACCGGGGACACGGCTAATCATGATTAGTTTATACACTCTGCAGAGGTTTGCGCACTTTTCCCCACAAGACTCTATCGCCTCCGTTGGATTTCTCGCACTACATGGTGTTTGAGAAACGGATGACCGAGACATAGCCTTTCAGAAGCGCTAGCACCTTACGATCGGGTAGACCGGTACACCTACATCCCCTACATCTGCTAGTATACCACTGTAAGAGTTCGCACAACTTAGTCAACTATGCCAGAGCCCATAATGGCTTGTGGCTGCACACGGAAGTTTCTAGCATGAAAGATCTTATGATCCCTTTGAGCCTGGGTGGCGGTCCAAAATAAAAACAGGCAAGTCCTGATAGACATCAGGTCCCTCAATCCACCCAGATGTGTGTTTAAGTTGCCACCTTAGATAAACCATTAAAATTATCAACTCACATCTGTCATGGATATCACTCACCCAATCCACGTCTACTAGCATAGCATGGCATAAGAGCAAACGTAGAAGTAACTCCCAAAGGTTTCATAGTAATACAGGTGATAGGTACTACCTCATCTACTTCCCATCCCACAATTTAATTAGATCCTAATCATGCAATGTGAGAGGATTGATCTAATGCAATAAAACATGGGTGGTAGAAAAGGTATGATCAAAGTGTTACTTGCCTTGCTGATGATCCGCGAGACCTAGGGTTTCGAAGTAACAAGCGGCGCAATCCGGGTGATCTATCGCAGACAAACAACAAGAATACAATAAGTACTCATCTAATGCATAGGTAAAACTCGAACAAGAGAACGAACCAGAAAGTTCAACTTAAGAACTCCGGTTGCAAAGAAAGAACGAACCGAACAAAGAAACGGAAAACAAACGGCGGAAGAAAACAACTCGGTTCTAGCAAGTTGAAACTAGGTCAAATTTTACCGGGGCAAAAACTTGTTTAAGTTGATTAGAAGGAACGGCGGTTTCGAAACAAAACTCCAGGCGCTTGAATCACCTGATTCCGATAAACAAGCGGGAAGAAAGACTAGAACGAAGATCGGATCTGAGATCACGATCGCGGAATAAATCCGACGAAAATAAAGAGACGAACGGTTAAACGAACGGACGTTCGTTAACCGAGAAAAATCGGTGATCATGTTCGTTAAGACGAACGGTCCGAAAGAAGAAAGAAAACCGATCTAGGGTTTCGGAAGAAAACCGAAGCAAAAACCGGAAGAAAAGAAAAGAACCGGAACGGTTTCAAAAATAAAAACCAAACCGAGGCGAGGGTAGGGTGGTGCGGCTACCTCGACGAGGCTCCGGCGAGGGGCTCCAGCGACGGCGGGGTGCAAAGGCGGCGGCGGCGGCTAGGCGGCGCGGCGGCTAGGCGGCGCGGTGGCTAGGCGGCGCGGCTAGGCGGCGCGGCTAGGCGGCGGCTACTAGGCGGCGGCGGCAGCTAGGCGGCGGGGCTGGCGCGCGGCTTGGGGCAGGAGGCGGCGGTGGCTGCTGCTGCTGCTGCTTGGGGTGGAGAGGGGGGTAGAGGGGTATATATACTAGGAGGGAGAGGGGGTGTTGCTTGCGGAGGGGGCAAGGGGCAAGGGCGGTGGCGTCCTGGAGTCCTACTAGGACTCGGGCGAGGCGGCGGCCTGGCTGGCGCTGGCGCGCAGGGCGGCTGGCGGCTGGGCCGGCCGGCTGGGCCCTTGGCCCAGGCGGGGCGCTGCTCTCTCTCTCTCTCTTTTAAATAGTTTCGCGCGCAGAAAATAAAGAAAAAGAAAACTAAACGAACTCCAAAATTCCTAAAGTAAATTTTCCCCGACTCCTAAAAAAGAGTCGAACAAAATGAACTTTACTCCGGACCTAAAATGCAATTTTTGAAAACACGCATTTTTCCCTATCCAAATAAAAAGCAAACAAAACTCTGGCAAAAACCAAAATTTGATTTATTCATTAAATCTTCATTTTTGCTAAGTTTGGGAAAGTCATATTATTCCCTCTCTTATATTTTTGATATTGGAAAAATAATTGAAGATGAAATAAATAAATCAAATGATCCTCTTTTCCAAAATTTGAGAGAACTCAAATAGGAAAATAACGAAATCTCCAACTCTCTCCGAGGGTCCTTGAGTTGCGTGAAATTTCTAGGATCAACCAAAATGCAAGAAATATGATATGCATGATGATCTAGTGTATAACATTCCAAATTGAAAATTTGGGATGTTACAAACCTACCCCCCTTAAGATGAATCTCGCCCTCGAGATTCGGGTTGGCTAGAAAATAGGTGAGGGTGGTCTTTGAGCAAATCTTCTTCTCTCTCCCAGGTGGCTTCATCCTCTGAATGGTGGTTCCAATGAACTTTGCAAAACTTGATAACCTTGCTGCGAGTAACTCTGCTGGCAAACTCGAGAATCTTGATTAGTTTCTCCTCATACGTTAAGTCGTCCTTCAACTGAATCGCTTCAAGTGGCACGGTATCTCTTAGCGGTATCTCCGCTATCTCGGCGTGACATTTCTTCAGCTGAGAAACATGGAATACATCATGAACTCCTGACAGCTCCTCTGGTAATTCCAACTTATAAGCGACTTCTCCCATACGTTGCAAGATCCTATACGGTCCAACGAAACGCGGTGCTAACTTTCCCTTAACTCCAAAGCGCTTAACTCCTCGAAGTGGGGATACTCGAAGATAAACTCTGTGTCCAGTTTCGTAAACTGTCTCCTTGCGTTTAGAATCTGCGTAGCTCTTCTACCTGGACTGGGCTACCTTGAGCCTATCGCGAATCAACTTAACTTTCCATTCAGACTCCTTAATCAAATCTGGTCCAAAGAATTGACGGTCTCCAACTTCGTCCCATGACAACGGTGTCCTGCACCTCCTTCCGTATAAAGCTTCGAAAGGTGCCATCTTCAAACTGGTTTGGTAACTGTTGTTATAGGAAAACTCCGCATACGGCAAGTTATCGTCCCAGCTAGCTCCATAATCTAGTGCACAAGCTCTCAGCATATCCTCCAAAATCTGATTGACTCTCTCGGTCTGTCCATCTGTCTGCGGATGAAAAGCTGTGCTGAACTCTAGTCTGGTTCCTAAAGTTTCATGCAACTGATTCCAAAACTTTGAGGTAAATTGGGTTCCTCTATCTGATACGATACTCCTCGGAACTCCATGCAAACGTATGATCCTAGTCATGTATATCTTTGCCAACTTAGCACTGGTGTAAGTGGTCTTAACTGGAATAAAATGTGCTACCTTTGTCAAACGATCAACTACTACCCATATCGAGTCATAGCCTGCTTTCGTCCTGGGTAGTCCTGTGATAAAATCCATGCCTATCTTATCCCACTTCCATTCGGGTATCGGCAATGGTTGTAACAATCCTGCTGGCTTCTGATGCTCTGCCTTTACTCTCTGACATACGTCACAAACTGCTACATATGCTGCAATATCCTTCTTCATTCCGGTCCACCAGAATGTTTCCTTCAAATACAAATACATCTTGGTATTCCCTGGGTGAATCGAATACGGTGAATCATGTGCCTCTTGCAAAATCAACTTCCTGATCTCCGGGTCATTGGGCACATAAACACGGTCCTCAAACCATAAGGTATCGTGCTCATCCTCACGAAATCCCTTTGCTTTTCCTTCGCTCAATTTCTCTTTTATAGCAGCAATCTCCTTGTCAGATTTCTGAGCTTCTCTGATCTTATCCATCAATGTTGACTGAATCTCCAATGCTGCTACATAGCCTCTCGGAACTATTTCCAAACATAGCTCACGAAGGTTTTCTTCTAACTCCTTGGGTATTTTCCCCATCATTAGAGTATTGACATGGCTCTTACGGCTCAATGCGTCAGCTACTACATTAGCTTTTCCAGGATGGTAATGCAATCTCATGTCATAATCCTTGATGAGCTCCAACCATCTCCTTTGTCGGAGGTTCAACTCCTTCTGCGTGAAAATGTACTTCAAACTCTTGTGATCCGTGTACACCTCACAATGATTTCCAATGAGGAAATGTCGCCATGTCTTCAATGCATGCACTATGGCTGCTAACTCCAAATCATGCGTGGCATACTTCAACTCATGAGGCTTCAGTTGTCGTGAAGCATATGAAACAACTCTTCCTTCCTGCATAAGCACTGCTCTAAGTCCTCGACGTGAAGCGTCGCAATACACCTCATAATCCTTGGTCTGATCTGGCAAAATCAATACTGGTGAGGTAACCAAACATTTCTTCAACTCCTGGAAACTAGCCTCACATTCCTCAGTCCAATTGAACTTAGTATCCTTCTTCAACAATTCAGTCATAGGCTTTGCAATCTTTGAGAAATTCTCAATGAATCTCCGGTAGTATCCTGCGAGTCCAAGAAAACTCCGGATCTCTCCAACTGTCGTTGGTGTTTCCCATTCGGTTACGGTCTCAACCTTTGTGGGGTCAACTGCTATACCCTCTCCAGATATAACGTGTCCGCGGAATCCAACTTCCTTCAACCAAAACTCACATTTGCTGAATTTGGCATATAACTGATGTTCCCTTAGTTTCTCCAAAACCAAACACAAATGTTCCTTATGCTCCTCTTCATTCTTTGAATAAACCAGAATGTCATCAATGAACACTACGACGAACTTATCCAAAAACTCCATAAACACTTTGTTCATCAGGTTCATAAAATAGGAAGGTGCGTTAGTCAATCCAAATGACATAACGGTATACTCATACAGTCCATATCTCGTGGTGAATGCTGTCTTAGGTATGTCCTGCTCTCGAATCTTCAACTGATGGTACCCTGGTCGCAAATCGATCTTGGAAAACATTTTAGCTCCTTGCAACCGATCAAACAGATCGTTGATCATTGGCAGTGGGTACTTGTTCTTGATGGTTACTTCATTCAATCCCCGATAATCTACAACCATCCTTAATGATCCATCCTTCTTTTCCACTAGAAGTACGGGTGATCCCCAAGGCGAAGAACTTGGGCGAATGTAAACTTTATCCATTAACTCCTTAATCTGATTCTTGATTTCCACCAAATCCTTTGCTGGCATCCGGTACGATCGCTTCAATATCGGGCCTGTACCTGGCAATAACTCAATCAAAAACTCAATGTCTCTATCCGGTGGCATGCCTGGCAATTCCTCAGGAAATACATCGGGAAAATCCTTTACCACTGGTACTTCCTCCTGCACAACTCCTGATAAGGAATTTACTTGTGTCCTGTTTGGCACATGCCGGGATACATACTTGATCCTTCTTCCTTCTGGTGTGGTAAGCAAAATTGTCTTACTGGCGCAATCGATGTTTCCTCCATACATCGACAGCCAATCCTTACCAAGAATCACATCCAGACCTTGGGATTCCAGAATAATTAAATCCGTTGGGAAAACATACCTTCCTATACTTAATGGCACTTGAAAACATCCTTGTATGGCCATGTACTCTGCTCCTGGTGAGCTTACTAGCATAGGTGTTTTAAGAATCCTAGTGGGCAGGCTATACTTTTCCACAAATCCCCTTGATATGTATGAATGCGATGCACCAGTATCAAAAATAACGAGTGCAGTAAATGACTTAACCAAAAACTTACCTATTACTGCATCAGGCTGATCTTCAATCTCCTCCACATTAACGTGGTTCACCTGTCCCCTATTGAAAGGGTTCGGCTTCTTCCCAGAGCTTCCATTGCCATTTCCATTCTGGCCTTCAGGACATTCATTTGCATAATGCCCTGGCTTCGAACACTTATAGCAAGTGACATGGCTCAAGTCCTTTTTAGCTGGGGTGGATGGGGTGGTCCGGTTCTGGCCGTTGCTTCCTCCATTCCCATTACCATTCTTGTGGCCATTATGGTTGTGCGAGCTACCTCCTCCATGGGTATGCTGAAACTGAAATCCCGGTTTAGGGGCAAAACGGGGCTTTTGCTGGGTTCCAGAGTTATACTTCCCCTGTCCGTACTTCCTCTTACGGTTTTCAATCTGCTGTTGTTTCCCTTCAATCATGATGGCACGATCTACCAACTCCTGGTAGTTGTTGAAACTTGCTACCATCAACTGCATGCTTAGCTCATCATTCAATCCTTCCAGAAACTTCTCCTGCTTAGCTGCATCCGTAGCAACGTCATCTGGGGCATAACGTGCTAACTTGCTGAAGTCATCAACGTACTGGCCAACTGTCCTTCCTCCTTGGCGTAAGTTGCGAAACTCACGCTTCTTTATGGCCATAGCTCCTGCAGAAACATGGGCAGTGCGGAAAGCTTGCTGAAATTGATCCCATGTGATAGTGTCAACTGGGTAAGTGGCTGTGAAATTCTCCCACCATGCTGCTGAGGGTCCGTCAAGCTGGTGTGCGGCAAACTTCACTTTCTCACCATCCGTACATCCTGCAGTGGTCAACTCCCTTCCTATCTTGCGGAGCCAATCGTCTACTACTATCGGCTCGGTGCTACTGGAAAACACCGGCGGATTCAGCCGAAGGAAACGGGCTAAGTGGTCAACAGGTGGTGGTGGTGGTGGGTTGTTGTTGTTGTTCTGCTGGTTCTGGACTAACATCTGCATCAATTGATTCTGCTGCTGGATCAACTGAGTGAGCTCCGGTGGAAATCCATTGTCATGTCTCGAAGGCATCTGAGGGTTTTGAAAAGACGAGAATTAAGAATAGAGTGAGGTCTAAAGGGAAAACACTACCCAAATGCACATGAGCAAATGCACACAAAATTCACTTCATTCAATCAAACAAGGGCTTACAAACGATCTAAAACTATCGTAAAAGTGCTCGACTATAATGTTTACATGGGGGAAATACTACTACTATCTGGTGGTCATCTAGAAATTTGAACCGGTGGAAGACTCCATGATATCTGCTCCAGCTTCGTCTTCAAAGTCGGGTTCACTTGGATCCGAATCGGTGTCGTCGATGATGATGTAGTTGTCCGGACATGCGACGTACTCGTCTTCCTCCGTGGATGCTAACTTCCTCTTGAGTTCTTCAATCTCCTGCTTAAGATCGCCATTGTGCCTTGCTAGAGCTACGATCTCGTCCATGTAGTCCTTGCGTGTAGACTTCAGTTCTCCTTCTAGCTCGATGATCCTTGCCTTCGCATTCTTCAACTCTATCATGTCATTGCACATCTGGTTCTCGTGGCGGCGAATGTGCTGGTTTAACTCCTGGATGAAAGATGCAATGGATCTATCCTTCTTGGTGCTGACTAACTCCCATTGTTCATCTCGGCGTCCGCAAATCTGGTAGATAGTGTCCTTGAGGTCTTCTTGGTAAACTTCTCCAATGCGTCCTATGGTGATATGAGCTGCCATGCTCCTTCCCAGACTCCAGGTTGGTGCATTGAAAACACTATCTATGGGCTTCGTGATTGGCGCGAATGTTCTTCTCGGAACGTGAGCTTGAATCTTCCAGTGCTCCTCTTCAGGAAGAGTGGCGTTGAAAGTTCCCATGAAGCTTGGTAATCCAATGTTCAGGTACTTGGTGACTTCCTTCAAGTGCAATCCAAAAGGTGTGCCTTCATCCGGTTGAGCGTACTTAATCTTTGCGTGCGTCATCCTAAAAGAGTAGAAAATATGAGGAGTTAGAAAATGAGAAGAGAATGGTGATCTATGGCTTTAACTTAGTGGTCGTGTCCTACAGTCAGCGTGTGCTCTGATACCATCTCTATGGCGACCCGACCCGAATGGATCAAGTGCTCTGTGCTCAGGTGTCATCCCTGGATCAGTAATGCTGACACCACACAGTACATCGAAGGATTTATAGTAGAGTGGCAATCACACACTTATTACATCGTTGTCTCAAAGAGAACTTATTACAATAAATATGGCTTAAGGTCATCTAGTGTCGATAACAGCGGAAGACTCGGAAGATAAATGGGTCCATCAACTCCAATGGCATCACTGAGTATAGAACCATGACCTAAAAGCACCTTACTCGTCGTCTGAAAAGTCTGCAACATGAGAAGTTACAGCCCGAAAATGGGTCAGCACATGGAATATGCTGGCAATGTAACACATAGAGAGTAACGGAATGAAACAGCTATACTATATGCATATATGGCTGGTGGAAAGCTCTACGGATGACTGAGACATAGTCTTTAGAAGCGCTAGCACCTTACGATCGGGTAGACCGGTACACCTACATCCCCTACATCTGCTATTCTACCACTGTAAGAGTTCGCACAACTTAGTCAACTATGCCAGAGCCCATAATGGCTTGTGGCTGCACACGGAAGTTTCTAGCATGAAAGATCTTATGATCCCTTTGAGCCTGGGTGGCGGTCCAAAATAAAAACAGGCAAGTCCTGATAGACATCAGGTGCCTCAATCCACCCAGATGTGGTTTAAGTTGCCACCTTAGATAAACCATTAAAATTATCAACTCACATCTGTCATGGATATCACTCACCCAATCCACGTCTACTAGCATAGCATGGCATAAGAGCAAACGTAGAAGTAACTCCCAAAGGTTTCATAGTAATACAGGTGATAGGTACTACCTCATCTACTTCCCATCCCACAATTTAATTAGATCCTAATCATGCAATGTGAGAGGATTGATCTAATGCAATAAAACATGGGTGGTAGAAAAGGTATGATCAAAGTGTTACTTGCCTTGCTGATGATCCGCGAGACCTAGGGTTTCGAAGTAACAAGCGGCGCAATCCGGGTGATCTATCGCAGACAAACAACAAGCATACAATAAGTACTCATCTAATGCACAGGTAAAACTCGAACAAGAGAACGAACCAGATTCCGATAAACAAGCGGGAAGAAAGACTAGAACGAAGATCGGATCTGAGATCACGATCGCGGAATAAATCCGACGAAAATAAAGAGACGAACGGTTAAACGAACGGACGTTCGTTAACCGAGAAAAATCGGTGATCATGTTCGTTAAGACGAACGGTCCGAAAGAAGAAAGAAAACCGATCTAGGGTTTCGGAAGAAAACCGAAGCAAAAACCGGAAGAAAAGAAAAGAACCGGAACGGTTTCAAAAATAAAAATCGAACCGAGGCGAGGGTAGGGTGGCGCGGCTACCTCGACGAGGCTCCAGCGAGGGGCTCCGGCGGCGGCGGGGTGCAAAGGCGGCGGCGGCGGCTAGGCGACGCGGCGGCTAGGCGGCGCGGCTAGGCGGCGGCGACGGCGCTAGAGGCGGCGGCGGCTACTAGGCGGCGGCGGCAGCTAGGCGGCGGGGCTGGCGCGCGGCTCGGGGCAGGAGGCAGCGGTGGCTGCTGCTGCTGCTGCTTGGGGTGGAGAGGGGGGGTAGAGGGGTATATATACTAGGAGGGAGAGGGGGTGTTGCTTGGGGAGGGGGCAATGGGCAAGGGCGGCGGCAGCCTGGAGTCCTACTAGGACTCGGGCGAGGCGGCGGCCTGGCTGGCGCTGGCGCGCAGGGCGGCTGGCGGCTGGGCCGGCCGGCTGGGCCCTTGGCCCAGGCGGGGCGCTGCTCTCTCTCTCTCTCTTTTTTAAATAGTTTCGCGCGCAGAAAACAAAGAAAAAGAAAACTAAACGAACTCCAAAATTCCTAAAGTAAATTTTCCCCGACTCCTAAAAATGAGTCGAACAAAATGAACTTTACTCTGGACCTAAAATGCAATTTTTGAAAACACGCATTTTTCCCTATCCAAATAAAAAGCAAACAAAACTCCGGCAAAAACCAAAATTTGATTTATTCATTAAATCTTCATTTTTCCTAAGTTTGGGAAAGTCATATTATTCCCTCTCTTATATTTTTGATATTGGAAAAATAATTGAAGATGAAATAAATAAATCAAATGATCCTCTTTTCCAAAATTTGAGAGAACTCAAATAGGAAAATAACGAAATCTCCAACTCTCTCCGAGGGTCCTTGAGTTGCGTGAAATTTCTAGGATCAACCAAAATGCAAGAAATATGATATGCATGATGATCTAGTGTATAACATTCCAAATTGAAAATTTGGGATGTTACAACACTGAAATAGGCAAAAAAAACAAGAATTTGCACTGGGCATTGGGTTAGTAGGTTAGTCCCAAAAATTATATAAAAATGTATAAATAAGCCCATTAACATCCAAAATAGATAATATAATAGCATGGAACAATCAAAAATTATAGATACGTTGGAGACATATCATGTACCTGAGCATGAACAGGGACAAATCCTACAGAAATGTCACTTCGAAGCTTATGGAGGGCATCATACTAGAGATAGAACTGCTCATAAGGTATTTCTATCTGGATTTTATTGGCCTACTCTCTTTAAGGATGCCCGTAAGTTCGTATTATCTTGTGATGAATGTCAAAGAATTGGTAATATCAGTAAGCGTCAAGAAATGCCTATGAATTATTCACTTGCTGTTGAACCATTTGATGTTTGGGGATTTGATTACATGGGACCTTTTCATTCCTCTAATGGGTATACACATATTTTGGTTGCTGTTGATTATTTCACTAAATGGGTAGAAGCTATTCCAACCAGTAGTGCTGATCACAACACCTGTATTAAAATGCTTAAGGAAGTTATTTTCCCAAGGTTTGGAGTGCCTAGATATTTAATGACTGATGGTGGTTCACACTTTATTCATGGTGCTCTCCGTAAGATGCTTGCCAAGTATGATGTTAATCATAGAATTGCATCACCCTATCATCCTCAGTCTAGTGGTCAATTTGAACTTAGCAAGAGAAATAAAATTAATTTAAGAAAAGACTGTTAATAGGTCCAGGAAGAATTGGTCTAAGAAATTAGATGATGCACTTTGGGCTTATAGAACAGCATATAAAAACCCTATGGGTATGTCTCCTTATTATATGGTTTATGGAAAAGCATGTCATTTGCCTCTTGAGTTAGAACATAAAGCATATTGGGCAATCAAAGAACTCAGTTATGATTTCAAACTTGCTGGTGAAAAGAGGTTATTTGATATTAGCTCTCTAGATGAATGGAGAACCCAAGCTTATGAAAATGCAAAATTATTCAAATAAAATGTAAAAACATGGCATGAAAAAATAATTCAAAAGCGTGAGTTTGAAGTTGGAGAATATGTTCTTTTGTACAACTCTCATTTCAGATTCTTTGCAGGAAAACTCCTCTCAAAATGGGAAAGCCCATACATCATCGAAGTGGTTTACCGGTCTGGAGCCATTAAAATAATTAATTCCGAAGGTACTAACCCGAAGGTTGTCAATGGGCAATGAATAAAGCATTATATCTTAGGTACGCCTATTAATGTTGAAAGTAATATTATCCGAACTTTGACACCGGAAGAACACATAAAAGAGTCTTTCTGGAACACTCTAGAATCGTGAAAATAAGGAGGTACGTGATACGGTAAGTAAACGGACTACGAAAAATCCGCAAAAATAATTTTTATCCATTTTGGAATATTTAGGAATTTTGGGAATAAAGAAACTTCCAAGAAGCGTCCCCTGGTGGGCACAAGACACCAGCCTGGCGCGCCCAGGTGGGTTGTGCCCACCCAGGACACCTTCCGTACTCCGTTTTTCTACCATATACTTGTCCTCCAAGATAAAAAATCTATATATACTTCCCAAACCTATTGATCACCGTATCACGGAGAAATCCTCTGTTCTCTTTTCTTGTTGTTTTCTGTCAGATATGTCGGGCTAGGCATCATGTCTTCTTCTTCCTCCAACAACGTAGAAGAGGATGCTTGGTTGATGAATATCGAGCTGCAGAGAGAAGATCCCATGGAAGCCGTCGGAGGAGAAGAGAGGAAGGAGGTTACCGTAGATCAGCCTCCGGTCTTCGAACAAGTGCTTCCAGCTGAAGAGGAGGAGGAAGATATCCTTAAACCTTACCTTACTCATCTTACTCCTGCTGAGATTGAAGCCTTTCACATCATTGAGATAGTTCACATACAAAATAAGTATCTCATTCGTGAAAAAATTCTGCATCAAGAGCACATCACCCATCTCCAGAGCGTTATCTATCGATTGGAAAATCTCTTGATCCTTAAGGACAGAATTGCTTCATCACCACCATCATTGTCGGCGTCCTGGGAACGGGGGTCCCCAGACTTACTTGCCTGCGGCCCATGATGTTGCTCCACCAGCGGCCCTGTACGGCCCATCTTCATCAGCGGACACTCAAGACCTTCACAAGGGGCCAAGCCTCGCGAGGCAGACAACACAAGACCCCTCGGGGGCGGCCTCACCAGGCTGGCTCGCGAGGGGTGGAGAGATCAAGGCGAGGGGAACCTCGTGAGGTCCCTGTGACGTAAGCCATGACGACCAAGGCCAGCCGGGTGCCAGCGCACGCAATGTACTCGTTTCCTCTTTGGTGCTAAAGAGGCAAGCGCAGGCGAGGAGTCCCGAGGCATCAAGCAAAGATTTCCATATCGGTGCAACAAGACCAAGACCGGCAGGACGGCAGGAAGAAGGTCACCGTGGATCCCAGGATGGCGTCACCACTAGAGCCTTTGGCAGGCGAAGACCACCTTCTGTCAGGATAACTTGTACTAGTTGTCCCCCTTTAAATTTGGCCGTTGTGGAATCCCTTCATGCCTACATTTGGGAAGAGGACCAGGGTATCTATAAATAGGACTAGCCACCACTGTAGCCGAGGATCGGCTCATCTTGGATTGGATCCACTCCACCAAGGCCATCACACCAGCTCATCGAGCTCAAGGACACCTCTCCTCAGGAGGCTGTTCTCCCCTTGTACTTGTTCATCCTCAGCCCAAGAGGCAACCACCACACCACACTGGAGTAGGGTATTACACCACAATGGTGGCCCGAACCAGTATAAACCCTGTGTCCTTTGTTTGTGAGTTCGACGTGCAGAGCTTTGAGATCGTGGTGAGAGTGTCAGCTGGGGGAAAGATCTTCGTGTGCACCCAAGAGTACAAACCCCAAGGGTTTTGCCGGAACCCAAAATCCAACATTTGGCGCACCAGGTAGGGGGTGCGCCGAATCTCCGCCTCTCCGCTTGCTTCGTCCAGCTCCATGGCAAACGCCATCCCTCTAGTTAGGCTGGCTGGCGCCTGCAGATGCGTCATGGGCGTTCGGGCCGTCACCCACACCTTGCAGCAGGTGCGGTGGCCGCGGAAGTTCAAGCCAGAGATGCCGCCCTGCTACGACAGCGCGGCAGATCCGGCGGCCTTCCTGCAGGCGTATGAGGAGGCTGTCCTCGAAGCCGGGGGCGACGACCAGGTCATGACCAACTGGTTCCCCCTGGCCTTGGCCGGCGTGACACGGGCCAGGCTGCTCAGCCTGCCAGGATCTTCGGTGGCCTCCAGGGAGGAGCTGTGCGGTCGCTTTGTCGCGCGCTTCGCGGCACAGGCGCCTCTCGCCGTAGCAGCCCTCCTCGGCAGCTCGCAAGCACCGCCCTCGGACCGTCACACCAAGCCGTTCTTTTGCCAGATTGGCGCCGCCTCCGTGCGGCAAGGAGCCCCCCCCCCCCCGGGTTGGGCGGCGCCCAAGGCTAACCTCACCTTCGACTCGGGGAATCACCCCATCACCACCGTTGGCTCGGGCATGGTCCCAATGCTTTGCACGCCCACCATCTGCCACATAGCTGTCACCAAGACCTTCATCGACGACGGCGCCGGTCTCAACATGCTATCTGTGGAGGCTTTTAGCCTTCTTCACGTACCACTCAAACGGCTCCGCCCCAGCGAGCCCTTCTCAGGGGTCGGCGGCGGCTCCACCAGCCCCTTGGGGCAGATCCGCCTTCCTGTGACCTTCAGCACCCGCGAAAACTACTGCACCGAGTTCATTGACTTTGACATCGCCCGCATCGGCCTCCCATACAACGCCATCCTCAGATACCCTGCTCTGGCTCAGTTTATGGCGGTGACCCATCCGGCCTACAACCTCATGAAGATTCCCGGGAGCAAGGATGTCCTCACCATAGTTGGAGACACCAAGGAGGCTCTGGTGGCGCTCAAGTGTGCCCTCAAAACCGCCGCGGCATTACGACCAACCGACGAAGCCACCCCGGGGGTTAAGGAGGCCGCGCTAGCAAAGAAGAAGCAGTTGTTCACCCAAGATCGGGCCGAAACCAAGCAGGTGCCAGTTGAGGAAGATGGGTCCTCAGGAGCCACCGTCACCATAGGCGCCAACCTCGACCCGGATCAAGAGGAGGCATTGGTGAGGTTCTTGCGCACGAACAAGGATGTATTTGCCTGGGAACCCAAGCAGCTAGTAGGGGTCCCCAGAGGGGTGATCGAGCATCACTTGAGGGTGTGCCCGAATGTGCGCCCTGTGAAGCAGAAGGCACGGCGATAGTCCACAGAGAACCAGTCCTTCATCGTCCAAGAAACCCGCAAGCTGGAGGCAGCAGGTGTCATTCGCAAGGTTCAGTACCCCGAGTGGCTGGCGAACCCCGTCGTCGTAGCAAAGAAAGGAGGGAAGGAGCGCATGTGTGCTGACTTCACCAACCTTAACAAGGCCTGTCCCCAAGACCCGTTCCCGCTTCCGCGCATCGACTAGATTGTCGACTCCACCGCCGAATGCGACCTATTGTGTTTCTTGGACGTGTTTTCAGGCTATCACCAGATCAAGATGGCGGTGGAGGATGTGGAGAAGACGGCCTTCCTGACCCTGTGTGGGGTGTACTGCTACACTTGCATGCCGTTCGGGCTGCGTAACGTAGGCGCGACCTTCCAACGGCTGATGCACATCGCCCTGGGTCAGCAACTCGGGAGGAATGCTGAGGCCTACATCGATGACATTGTGGTAAAGTCTTGGGAGGCAAGAACTTTGATTCAAGACCTGGAGGAGACCTTCATAAGCCAGCGCCAGGTAGACCTGCGGCTCAACCCAGAAAAGTGCGTGTGCGGTGTCCTCTCTGGCAAGCTGCTGGGCTTCCTCATGTCCCACATGGAGATCGAGGCTAACCCGGAGATGTAGAAGACATGATCCCACCACAAACTCTCAAGGAGATGCAGAAGCTTGCAGGCTGCGCAACCTCGCTGGGGTTGACCAAGCATTTCAAGACCTCAAGAGATACCTGACCGGCCCTCCGGTGATGGTGGCGCCTCGCCCTCTCGAGCCCCTGGTGCTTTACCTTGCCGCCACTCCCTACTCCGTTAGTGCAACTCTAGTGGCGGTTCAGGAAGAGCGCCAGGCCCAGGGTCTGCCGCGCCCCCAGCCGGGGCGATACATGACCTAGAGGGCACCGCAAAGGTTGCAGCAACATCAACGAGTGACCAGGCCTAGCAAGGCAGCGTTCGCGGGCCAGTAGAGGCCCCAGTAGGCGACCAGGCTCTTGGGGTCCCGTCACCTCAGGAGACGCCCCAAGTGGTGGCAGGCACAGGCTTCGTCGATGCTCCCGCCCTCGTCGAGCACCCAGTGTACTTCGTCAGCACGATACTGCGGGATGTAAGGGCATGGTACCCCATGTCTTAGAAGCTCTTGCTCGCGCTCTTGGTGGCCTCGTGTAAACTGTGGCACTACTTCCAAGGTCACCCAATCAAGGTCGTCTCAGCCTACCCGCTGGCGAGGGTACTCAGGAGCCCCAACACTGCTGGAAGAGTCGCCGAATGGAAAATCGAGTTGCAAGCATTCCAGCTGGAGTTCAGCACAACTAGGGTCATCAAGGGGGCCGCGCTCGCCGACTTTGTGGCAGAATGGACTGATGCCCCGAGTTTTGAAGCAGGCGAGGACCGCTCCCTCTCGCCAGGAAGTGAAGCACCAGATGGCTGGGTCATGTATTTCGATGGCGCGTTCGCGCGCCAGGGCGCGGGAGCTGGAGCAGTGCTCATCTCGCCCACTCGGGACAAGCTCTACTACGCCATGCAGCTCTGCTTCCAGCAAGGCGAGAAGGTCTCCAACAACATCGCGCAATACGAAGGCCTCATCGCTGGCCTCAAGGCCGCGGTGGCCCTGGGGGTGAAGCGCCTCACCATCAGGGGCGACTCGCAGTTCGTCGTCAACTTCTCCAACAATGTATACGAGCCGAAGGACGAGCACATGGAGGCATACCTCGCAGAGGTACGCAAAATGGAAAAGCATTTCCTGGGTCTAGAGTTGCAGCACTTGCCCCGTGGCACCAACAAGGAGGCCGACGACATCGCCAAAAGGGCATCCAAGCGACAACCCCAAGAGCTTGGCGTCTTTGAGGAGCGGCTCTTCAAGCCGTCGGCAGCACCTCCGCTTTCGGGGTCGGCGCCGCCTTGGGAGGAGCTCCCCCAACCACCTGCCTCGGGAGCCCCGGTCTGCGGCCCGACCTCGGGAGCACGTCTACTCCTGGTGCTCGAGCCTCAAGAGGGGTGCTAGACCAAGGAGTTCAAGGAATACCTGATGCAAGGGACGCTGTTGGAGAAAGAGGAGGACGCGGAGCACGTGGCCCGACAGGCTACGGCATACTGCATCCCGGACGGTGAGTTATACAGGAAGCGGCCAAATGATGTTTCCTTGCGATGCATCTCCAGGGAATAGGGGAATGATTTGTTGGCTGACATACACGGCGGAGAATGCGAGCACCACTCGTCGTCACGAACCCTCATCGGCAATGCGTTTCGCAACGGGTTCTACTGGCCTACGGCGCTCAACGACGGAACCAAGCTGGTGAAGTCCTATGAGGCCCGCCAATTCCAAGCCAAGCAGATCCATCAGCTAGCTCAGGGCCTCCAGACCATCCCGCTGTCATGGCCGTTCGCAGTCTGGGGGCTGGATATCTTAGGCCTATTCCCTTGAGCGCCTGGGGGCTATCTCTACCTCTACGTCACCATCGACAAGTTCACCAAATGGGCGGAGGTAGAAGCTGTCTGCACCATCCTAGTCGGATCTGCGGTCAAGTTCATCAAGGGTCTCGTGAGCCAGTACAGGGTCCCTAATCGCATCATCACCGACAACGGCTCACAGTTCACTAGCAATCTCTTCAAGACATATTGTGCTAACCTTGGAATGCAGATCTGCTACGCTTCAGTGGCACACCCCATGAGCAATGGTCAAGCCGAACATGCCAACGCGGAGGTCCTCAGAGGCCTCAAGACCAGGACCTTCAAGAAGAAGCTCGAGGCCTGCGGCAGGTGCTGGAACGAAGAGCTCCATTCTATGCTATGGTCCATCTGCACCACCGCCACCAAGCCAATAGGCGAGACCCCGTTCTTCCTCGTCTACGAAGCAGAAGCGGTTCTCCCTCACGAGGTCAAGCATCGCTCTATGCAGGTCCTGGCATTTGATGAGACGCAACAAGACACCATGTAGGGGATGGACCTTGTGCTGGGGGAGGAACACCGCCGCAAAGCCACGCTCCGAGCGGCAAGATACTAGTAGGCGCTACGGTGGTATCACTGCCGCAGCGCCCGCTCTAGGACGCTCGAGGTGGGCGACCTCGTCCTAAGGCGGGTGCTCTCTAGGGAAGGGCTGCATAAGCTTTCTCCCATGTGGGAGGGCCCGTTTAGGGTCGCCCGCGTCTTGAGGCCTGGCGCCGTGTGCCTGGAGACGCGGGATGGGGTCCCCATCTAGAACGCCTGGAACATCCAGCACCTCCGGAAGTTCTACCCATGAAGCAAGGCCCAACGCCTGTGAAGCAAGGCCTCGTGCCTGTGAAGGTCTCCACTCGTGACACTCTCACATAATAATGAGTGGGGCTGTACACGCCCCGGAGTCTCAGGATTGCCGCCCTCGGGCCTCGGGGGCTCCCTCCCATGTGCTAGTGGCAGCACTTAGCTCCGTGCTGGTGAGAAGACTAGACTAGGTGCCGGACGCGGCTTTTCATTTGCTTTCCGTAGTTGGCCTGCCCCTCTTTAATGAAAGTTCGCATTCTGGTGTTTCTTGTTGTCTTGGTTCGATCGCCTTTTTCCTCCGTTTTGCCCTCTGTTCTTTGTTTTGGCCCGTACTCTCCCTCACATGCCTTGTGAGGGGGCTGGACAGGTGCACGCGTGAGCGTTTTTCTTGTTCTTCGTGAGGCACCCTCTCTCGAGCTCGCAAGATGGCGCTCCCCCCTTAATCCGTGCCCCTCAGGTACCGCGATGCGGAGCTCTGGATCATGGCTGGCCGCGCCTACAACCTGGGCTTGGAAGAATAAGAGGTTCTTAACAAATTTTTGCAGTTCCTCGACGCCTCCCAAGCCAATGGCAAGGAGGTCTCACCAGGTACTAGGAGAGGCGGGCCTCACGAGGCAGAAACTACTCTAGGCACATCAAGCTAAGTTATCTCTACACACCTACATAAAACGCTGATACTGCAACACGACACAGGAATGATAAACATAACATAGCGACTTGGAAATCACGGTTCGTTGCACACCCCTGCAGGGCCCCATACTTGTTTGTTTTTAATGTAGGAAGAAAGGAAAGAACAAAATGAAAGCAGCGCGCGCCCCCGCAGCGGTTCACGAGGGTGGGCCCTCGGTACCCCACTGAACTCAACCAGACCCCTCCTCGCGCTTCACAGGGGCGCAGCGATGAGATGATCCGCTACCACCTTCGAAGCGGGCACGGCGGCGTGGCGGCTGGTCATAGCCGCCGCTACTAGAGCTGTCGCCGGAGGAAGAGCCGCCGTAGCTAGACGAGCCGCAGCCAGCGCCAAGGACGAGTCCGCCTTCATCCTCGTCACGACCTTCGCCAAGGCCGAACACCTCGCCGCCATCGTTGTCCTCGGGGCAGCATCCGACACGGTGACCGTCTTCCCCGAATACCCACACGTAGAGGGTCGCGTCGTCGTCGTACTTGAAGTGGAGGGTATACCGCCTGCCCAGGCCGCGCGCGTGAGCAAACGTCAGCCAGCCGCGGGCTAGGGTTGCGTTGCCTGCAACAGAGACTTCCACCACGACCCACGAAGCCTTGCTGCAGCAGCCGTCCGCCTGCAGCCAGAGACCGCCTGGACCTGCCGCTGGTAGTTCATCGGCGAAGAACCGCGGGAGCTGAAGCCAGGTGACGGCCGGATTCCCAGACCACACGACGAACTCCGGCAGCACCTCCGCCAAGTGGAAGCGCGGCCGGGGAGGCCGCGCAACCATGGCGCGCCTCACTTCATCGACGGGACTGCCATGACCTGGGCGACTCCCACCGCACGAGGAGGTGCCGCCGCGACCGCTAGGGGCCACGGTGGGGGTCGCGGCGTGCTTACGTGGGGGACCACGCCCCTCTTGGGTGGAGGCGAGCCGGGCCCCTCCTGGCGGGCCTTTCCCTTCTCTGTGGCCGAGAACCTCTTCACCGGCGCCATAGGTGTCGCTGCTAGTAGCGAAGCAAGGGAGAAGAAGCAGGAGGAGCAAAGGAAGAGATGGGTGACGGGGGCTCCGCCCCCTTCCCATTTATAGCCAGGAGGAGGCCAACCACCGGCCACCACGATCTAAGGTAATAATGACCTTTTTCTGCATGCTACAGGGACTCGTCAAGTCGGGCAGTTGCCGAGGCAGCATGGGGAAGCGGAGAGGCCCACGTCCCATCAATTGCCACACATCAACCGAGGCCGCAGGCTGTTGGGGCCCGTGGCGCTCTGCTCTAGCCCCTTGGCTTCACCTTGAAGCCAAGTCGGAGCATGCCTTGGGCCCGGGGGCTACTGTCGGCGTCCTAGGAACAGGGGTCCCCAGACTTGCCTACCTGCGACCCATGACGTAGCTCCACCAACGGCCCTGTACGACCCATCTTCATCAGCGAACACTCAAGACCGTCATGAGGTGGACGACGCAAGACCTCCTCGGGGGCGGCCTCACCAGGCTGGCTCACAAGGGGCGGAGAGATCAAGGTGAGGGGCACCTCGCGAGGTCCCTGTGACGTAAGCCATGACGACCAAGGCCAGGCGGGTGCCAGCACGCATAGTGTACTCGTTTCCTCTTTGGTCTAAAGAGGCAAGCGCAGGCGAGGAGTCCCAGGGGATCAGGCAAAGGTTTCCATATCAGTGCAACAAGACCAAGACCAGCAGGACGATAGGACAGAGATCACCATGGAGCCCAGGACAGCGTCACCACCAGAGCCTTTGGCAGGCGAAGACCACCTTTTGTCAGAATAACTTGTACTAGTTGTCCCCCTTCAAATTTGGCCGTTGTGGGATCCCTTCCCGCCTACATTTGGGAAGAGGACCAGGGCCTCTATAAATAGGATTAGCCACCACCGTAGTCGAGGATCGACTCATCTTGGATTGGATCCACTCCACCAAGGCCTTCTCACAAGCTCATCGAGCTCAAGGATACCTCTCCTCAGGAGGTTGTTCTTCCCTTGTACTTGTTCATCCTCAGCCCAAGAGGCAATCCACCACACCACACTAGAGTAGGTATTACACCACAACGGTGGCCCGAACCAGTATAAACCATGTGTCCTTTGTTCTGCGAGTTCAATGTGCTGAGCTTTGAGATCGTGGTGAGAGCGTGAGCTGGGGGAGAGATCTTCGTGCGCACCCCAAAGTTCGAACTTCAAGGGTTTTTTCCAGAACCCGAAATCCTACAATCATCATCTTCACCACCAAAGGAGAATTGAGTATTTGGTATGGGCACTCCCATTGGCTTCCGCCAAGCTTGGGGGAGGTGCCCCGATATTGTATCATCCCACTATCTTTTTGCTTTTACTTATTTTAGTTTGATCCTTTTGCTTTAGATGAATAAAAGTTTAGTTCAATCCTTTCTTCTTTGAGAGTTTGCTTAGTGATCTATCCTTGTAACCATGTGCAAGTTATATAATAAAGTTTAGTATGAGTTTTGCTTTCTTTACTTTCATGTTGCAAATAAAAGAAAAGAAACAAGAAAGGAAACAAAAAAACAAAGGAAATAAATAAAGAAAAGATTATGTACTAATCCTATGGTAGGTGATGGAACCACATAAGGAAAAGTATAAGTAGAAAATTTTATTAGAGGTTGACAAACATAGAATTAGTCAATGATGCAACTCATGAAAGTACTAATAAGGGAGGATAAGATTCACATACAAATATACTATTCTAGAAATCTTTTGTGATTGTGAGCCCTCGTCAAAATATTATATGCCAAAATTGTTGATGTTGGACAAGGAATACAACTTAATGATTTATGTTTGTTCATATTCACATAGAAGTCATATTGTCATAGATCCTTCAACATGTGGTGCTTGCCCCCTATCTTTGCTAGCCAAAAATTCCGCACTAAGTAGAGATACTACTTGTGCATCCAAAAACCCTTAAACCCAAATCTTATTTTCATGTGTCCACCATACCTACCTAGGGATTGAGCAAGATCCCTCAAGTAAGTTGTCATTGGTGCAAAAAGGCAATAAAATTGCTTGTAAATGTGTGAGATCATTTAGTGTAAGAGAAAATTGAGCGTTGCACAAACTTGTGATGGTGAAGAATGAAAGCGGCAGACTACATAATAAAGGTCGCTATCACAAGGGGAAATGCAACGTGACGTTCTTTTGCACTAAGGGGTTGAGCATACAAACAAATAAGCGCATGGCAACCTCTGCTTCCCTCTGCGAGGGGCCTATCTTTTACTTTTATGTATTTACTTTTATGCAAAGAGTCAAAGTTTTCCCTATATTCCTTTTTATTTTTATCCTTTGGCAAGCATCGTGTGGTGAGGAAAGATCTAGGCACATATGTCGAGTTGAATATGGGTGGCATGAGTTATTATTGTTGACATCACCCTTGAGGTGAGTATGTTGGGAGGCAAAACCATAATCCCCTATCTTTCTATGTGTCCAGTTGAAACTTTTGCTCATGGGTACGAGGTGAGTGTAAGCAATCATAGAAGACTATATGATGGTTGAGTATGTGGACTTGCCTAAAGGCTCCGACACCTGACCCTTCCTGAAAATATGATGAATTGTAATTGCAAAGTTGACTGAGAACATAGTTTGTTAGTTTCTAATAGATTTTTTGCTTTATACTTCGATTGTGTGATGAACTATTACTTATTCATGAGAAGTATATGATAAAAGTTCTATGATAAAAGTCCTAGGTTTAATTTTGTTGCTGTTATAATAATCAACATGATGCTTCTATGTCCATATTTTGTTTTTATCGACACCTCTCTATCAAAGCATGTGGACATGTTTTTCGATTTCGGTTTTCGCTTGAGGACAAGCGAAGTCTAAGCTTGGGGGAGTTGATACGCCCATTTTGCATCATGTTTTGTTATTGTTATTTATAATGTTGTTATCCATAATAATGCTTTTTGGAGTAATTCTAATGCCTTTTCTCTCATAATTTGTAAGGTACACACCAAGAGGGAGAATCCCGGCAGCTGGAAATCTGGACCTGGAAAAACTACGTCAGGCCACCTATTCTGCACAACTCCAAACAAGATGAAACTTCACGGAGATTTTTTTATGGAATATATAAGATTTATTGGTGCCAATAAGTACCAGAGGGGCCCACCAGGGAGCCCAGGCGCGTCCTAGTTTGTTGTGCTCCCCTCAGCCCACCTTCGGTGCCCATCTTTTGGTATGCAAGTCATTTTGATCTTGAAAAAATAAAGAGAGGACTTTCGGGACGAAGCGCTGCCTCCTCGAGGCGGAACTTGGGCAGGAGCACTTTTGCCATCCGGCGGAGCGATTCCGTCGAGGGAACTTCCCTCCCGGAGGGGGAAATCATCGTCCTCATCATCACCAAAAACTCTCCCATCTTGGGGAGGGAAATCTCCATCAGCGTCTTCAAAAGCACCATCTCCTCTCAAACCCTAGTTCATCTCTTGTGTTCAATCTTGTTACCAGAACTATAGATTGGTACTTGTGGGTGACTAGTAGTGTTGATTACATCTTGTAGTTGACTATATGGTTTATTTGGTGGAAGATTATATGTTCAGAACCATTATGCTATTTAATACTCCTCTGATCTTGAGCATGTTTATCATTTGTGACTAGTTACTTTTGTTCTTGAGGTCACAGGAGAAATCATGTTGCAAGTAATCATGTGAATTTGATATGTGTTTGATATTTTGATGGTATGTATGTTGTGATTCCGTTAGTGGTGTCATGTGAATGTCGACTATATGACACTTCACCATATTTGGGCCTTAGGGAATGCATTGTGGAGTAGGAATTAGATGATGTGTTGCGAGAGTGACAGAAGCTTAAACCCCAGTTTATGCTCTATTCCGTAAGAGACCGATTGGATCCAAAACTTTAACGCTATGGTTAGAATTTATTCTTAATACTTTTCTCATAGTTGCGGATGCTTGCGGGAGGGCTAATCATAAGTAGGAGGTTTGTTCAAGTAAGAACAGCACCTAAGCACTGGTCCACCCACATATCAAATTATCAAAGTAGCGAACACAAATTAAACCAACATGATGAAAGTGACTAGATGAAACCCCGTGTACCCTCAAGAACGCTTTGCTTATCATAAGAGACCGTTTTGGCATGTCCTTTGCCTCAAAAGGATTGGGCTACCTTGCTACACTTTTGTTACTACTATTATTACTTGCTCGTTACAAATATCTTGCTACCAAACTACTCTGCTACTTACAATTTCAGCACTTGCAGACATTACCTTACTGAAAAACTACTTGTCATTTCCTTCTGCTCCTCGTTGGGTTCGACACTCTTACTTATCAAAAAGAGCTACAATTGATCCCCGATACTTATGGGTCATCAGGGGGTTGCTGATAGTCGGTTTGCTCAATCGCGGTCCCACTTGTAAGTGAAAATGCAACACAGCACGTATTCCCCCTTGAGCGGCTTGCCAAACCAACCATATGGGGGTGCGACACATACACAATAGGCTTTTCCTTTTGAACTTTTAACTTGTAAAATTTGGTTCTGCTCCATGGCACGACCAATAGATAGAAATAATGGTTTTCCGTAGTGTAATGAGATGTTTGGTTCTGGCGTGGTTCATGCATGGAGTACGTACAAAAATTATGAAGTTGATGCGAAAGGTAAGATAATTACAAGTACAATATACTACTACATGGAATTGATGGAAAGATAAAGATACATACGGATCCATCAATGAAATCTTCATGCCGTATTGCGCCGGGTCACCAACCGACGTGTGAGGAGCAGCGGCGTTGGCGGCGAGCTCAAGATGCTTCTGAATAATGCCGCCCAAGGTTGCCCTACCATCCAAGAAGGCCAGCGTCCTATCGTCCTCCTTGTGGACAATTTGTGCGTAGACGTGGGTGATTATGTCGATGGTGTCTTGCTACGCCAGGCGCTGCGCGGCGAGTGCAACCTTGAGGTGGACATTCTCTGGCGCGACGGCGGGCAGTCGCAGAGCCACCAGTGCGTCAAAGAGGTTGTCACCATAGAGGCCATGAGGGTGGTGGGCATCGCAGAGCCTGGGTGCATGGGCCGGATGCGTACGTCAAGGTCGTCCGTGAGCTTCTTGATGACAGTGAACTTTTCAAGGAAGCCGACGAGGACCACATCGAACAAGGAGATGAAGCTGTCCTCCAAGAGGCTTCTCACCCTGGCGGGCTCAAGCACGACCTGGAGACGTTCCTCGATGTCGGGCCGCAGACCGGCATCGTGGACCATCTGGCATAGCCAGCTGATGTTCGCGCTCATCGCCTCCATGGGTCTAGCTTCTAGTCAACTGCTATTGCGATTGGAGTGATCACTCTTGCCCTTGGTTCAGGTGCGTAGGTGCGTAGGATTTTGTAGATTGGACTGGCGGGGAGCCTTTATATGAGAAGTGCAGACTGCGTTGCATTCAGGTGTGTGTTGGCCATCTACTCCTCAGCCCTCCCTCCGTGTCGGTGCATTATAGTCATCTCACCGAGACCAAGTTGGGGAAAAATGAGAGAACTTTGATGTTTACTGGTTTATTGGTCCCCTTTGCATTTTGCGCCAAGTTTTGACCTTTGATTTAACTAATAAAATGTTAATGCATGTAATCATTGGAAACTATGTTAAATACGAATCCAATGATACAATTTTTGGTGACATACATTATTATTATTTTAGTTAAATCTATGGTCAAAATTTGGCACAAAATACTAAGGGGAATGATAAACCAGGACAGAGGTAGGAGTAGTATTTTGTAATTAATGTCATTGCATAAAGAGAATTGAGCACTGCATGTTGTGCTAAGTAGTCTCAAGTCATTGAATGCATACGCACCCCATGTCTCCTATTGGGTGATTTCTTTTTCATGGCAAAAAACAGGGAATGAGGTGGGTAGTTAATGCACCACGCCTAAAAGTTTTGGGATTATTTGGTTTTTGTAAAGTGACTGATGCACCAGTATGGAGGGAGTACAATGGTAGTCTTTGATTGCAAATTTTTGTTGGTAGCTTACCAAACTGACCGCTCGGCGAGTACAATAGTAGTCTTATTGATGAGACTTCGGATTTGAGCCATCTACCGGAAGGTAGAGTGCATAATATCATCAGGAACTACGTTCAAAATCTGAGTAAAACAATACTCCATGTATTTATTTACAAATGGAGTAGTATATTTTTTGTGACATGCATTACTAGTCAAATACTAAATCCAGACGGACGTGGTAGTACTACTAAATCCAGACGGTGGTGCTAGACTAGTATTAGTACTACCAATGTAGTAGTACTATACTACCCATTGGTCAAATTATTATGTGCTGCTCCTCACAGTGAAGTGACAAGACCCTGCACCGGAGATGACACCTGAGTGTAGGTGCCGTGTTTGGCATACCAAAGTCAGCCTCACCGTGTGCAGTCACTATCATCATGGATGTAGAGCTAGCCTGCTTACAACTAGCCGTGTTTGACATAATTTCCCGTGCATTGCCACAAGTATCTCTACTCTTATCTTATATGAGTAAGATGCCCATGCGTTGCACCGAACACCAAGATTGGGGGTGAACAACGCCGGCAGCGGCCATCACGCCAGATTGTTTCATGTCCTTCTAGATGTGGTGGGGAAGAGATAAGGCTGATTGTGAGAGACACAAAGTTGTTTGTAAATAGGGAACAAGTGCGGGCATCTTTTTACAAAACTACAGCAGTTTGCTTTGTATGCGTCAGACCTAGATCCGACGGCTATTGGTGAAAGATGGCAGGCACACCATCATCACCAACTCAAAGGTTTTTATATGAGTAGTATAGAGAAATAGAGAAACTCTTATAAAAAACCGAGTTGGTGATGGTGGTGTGCCTGTCATCCTACGATATAGACCGTCCGATCTATATATGACAAATAGAAAGCAAACCATGGCAATTTTGCAAAAAGATACCCGCACCCCTGTCCACATTTGCAGATAAGGCCTTCCCTCCTTCATCTTCGTCTCCCACAAGATAAACAGCTCGTATAAATGCATATTGATGTTCCGTGCAATGCATGGGCCTCTTGCTGGTAATAATAAATATTATACTCAAGTAATGGGTATATCGTTGCCGCACCTATGCACACAAACATTTATCGTAACATAGCACCTCGTGTTGGATAGTCGTACTATTACAAGTTTGAAACTGATATTACAAATGCTAGAAGTAATGCTGCACCTATGAAGAGGGAATTATTAGGAAGTTTACGTAAGAACTTTCGTTACTTTAGGTAGATGCAACATTATCGTACAAACTAAAATTCACCGCCCTAACAAGTCACTAATGGGCAAATAATTTTTTTAGTCTCTGGTGACTTGATGTTTCAAAAACAAATTCAACTTTTGTGGAGACTTTGTCATTTAGGCTCACACACTTGCGGTGATCAGCACGACATTCATTGTTGCGCTAGAGAATGCCAAACCTCATTACCTTGAGCACACTTGCCTCCAGAACAAAGAACCTGGCCAATTTAATCTCACATGTTCTGCCTCGATAGTCGATCAAATCAATTTATGTAAGATGGAGATCAAGGCATTCGATGAGATTGTTATAGTGCAAAACATTTTTCACTTTCGGGTCTTTTTTTACTGCAAAAGAAGAGAACATTTAGAGCAGCTGGTTGTATAAGATTGTCGTGTCATCAAGAGGTACCAATATCATTCACTCATATGATAGGGTTGGCTATAGGGTTGGCTCTAAGGCTAGTGATATTTTTCCCTCTCTCTCTCTCTCTCTTTCTCTTTCCTCTCATTTAC
Organism: Triticum urartu; assembly: GCF_003073215.2. Classification (NCBI taxonomy): domain Eukaryota; kingdom Viridiplantae; phylum Streptophyta; class Magnoliopsida; order Poales; family Poaceae; genus Triticum; species Triticum urartu. The sequence continues at coordinate 319,724,425 of NC_053025.1, read as the reverse complement.
CTAGGAGGACGTGAAGAGCTTGGGCATTTGTTGCCTCCACTATGTGGCCGATGCCATATTTCTCAAAAGTATGCCACATAATACGCATCAATGTTAAATCAAAAGATTTTGGCACCGCTCTAGCGATGTGAGAGAGTTGGCACCGCTGTGCACACAGACCCGGCCACATGTATAAACAAATCAATCATACGAACTACACCAGCCTCTTCCTCTCCCAAACAAGTGTTTTTTATTGCCTCAGTTCTCTCCCGCTCTCATGGAAGTGTTTTTTCATTGCGTGCATTAATTGGCACCGGTGCAAAGTAGGTGATCCAGATTGGGGCAACAGGTAAGCAATGGGGGGCATCGATGCCAAATGCATCAGAAGTGAATTTGGCCCGTGTTTTGGCCTACATAGTGGAGGGTAGTCATAGCCCACTTTTGTACTATTGTGGCACCCGGATAGTTAAGCTACAGTAACCCCCTGCTAATGGTGCCTTGTCATCCGATTAATGTTGCCAAACCTCACTTTGATCCAAACCTGATTCAAATTCAGATTCAAAAAAAAACAACTCAAACAATTAAAATTTTCGAAAGGTAAAATGAAAATATTCCATGGGTTGAAAATATTCACTAACAATTTTTCATGGAATAATAAATATTATTCAGAATTTTAAAGTGCCCCTAAGCTCTTTTTAACTGACCCATAAAGCTTTTCATGGAACTATATCAACTTAAATAAATTTACAAATTGTTCAAAATAATTTGCAACTTTTTGTACGAACTCCAAATAACACCTAATATTATTGTGCTAAGTTGCACAATTAACAAAATCCATTTGTTGGCTCAAATTAGTATAAAATAGTAGGAAATAAAAGAAAGCACAAATTAAAAGAAAAGGAATCAAAACTAAACCCTACTATGCACTTGCAGCCTGCTGCTACAGGAGCCGGCCCAGCCCAACAACGCTCATCCCCTACCTCTGTTCATCAGAGGCTGGGTACCCCTCAAAAAAATCAGAGGCTGGGTGGACACGCGCGCAGCGTCCGTGGCCACGGATGGCGACGTGCCGGCCATCCGCCGCTCCCCCCGGTGATATATAAGTCATCCCTCAACTCCCCAGCAAACCTAGACCTCTCCCTGCTCATCCGTGGCGTCGTTTTCTTCTCTGCGGCACGCATCCGAATGGCGCTCGCCATGGCCATCATCATACTCACGGCGACCGGCCTTCTCGTCGCCTGAGATCAAGTTTAGGGGCTTCCACACTGTCGACTTCTTCACCCACGTGCGTTAAAACGAGCCGGGACAGCTCGTACTCTCGCCATCGAGCTCATCTCCGTCGCGTACATTGCCGATGTTCATCATCGTTGCCGCAGTTCCGGTCCACCTCCGGCCTCCCGACCGTGCCATTGAGCTTGTGGTGAGCTCCTCGTTCCATTGCCCCCTTTCCCCCTTCGATCCGTGTCGTTTACGCCGTTGTTCACTGTGGCCGGATCTCCGCTTTCGTGTACACATGTGCCCGCTGTTCCTTTGCTCGTTGCTTCTGCTTTGTTGCCGCCGCCGCTATACTACTGCTTACCGTAGCTGCTCTGCTGCTCACTACTGCTGCCGACCGCTGCTGCCATTGCCGCTTCTGGCTGCTGCCGCCTGCGCCCCCGCGCTCACTTGCCGCAGCCACCCGCGCCCACGCATGCCCCTACCGCGCCCCTACGCGCATGCGCCTGGCTGACTGCACGCTGGCTCGCCGGGCCACGAGCCCACGCGTGCCGCATCGCAGCCGCCGCGCTTATTCACTGCTTGCTCGCTGCTGCTCCTGGCCATGGCCGTATTGGCCTCCGTGTCGTGCTGCCCCTGGTTTGCCCAGCGGAAGGCATGGCTTGATCCACTACCAAACGGACCGGCCATTAGACTAGGATTAGTATTATTTAATGACTAACCTAAAATAGGTATTAGCACTAACCTTAGATGCTACATAGAGTATGGCTTAGGGATCCCACCACTAACTAGACAAAATAAACAATCTGTTTAAAATAATGGCCCAATGACATCTGGGCCCAAATGCCCAAATTTTACCAGTCAACCCAGTCAATGTTGACTGTTGATCCTGGTGACTCAGCACCCCACTGGCCCCACATGTTAGCCTGTGTGTGCACTGCTGTGTACACTCTACTAGGTGCACTTAGCATTTTCATTTAATATAATTTTTGAACTAATTTAATTCCAGTATATTAATAAAACTTTGAAAATTAATATAAAATAATCTGTATCTCGGATGAAAATAGTTCTTACATGAAAGTTGCTCAGAAAAACGAGACGAATCCGAATATGCAGTCCGTTCATCGGCCACACATCCCCAGCATAGCGAACATGCGACAATACCCCTCCGATTCGTTTGTCCGAAAACGTCAAACACCGGGAATACTTTCTCGGATGTTTTCCCCCTTCGCTAGTAGCACCTACTACTACGTTTGGTAACCTCTAGCACCACGTAATGCCATGTTACACTTTGTGATGCTTTGATTGCTCTGTTATTTATTGTGCTCCCCCTCCGTTACTTCTTTCCGGTCGACCCCGAGACTGCCGGCGACCCCTAGTTCGACTACGGTGTTGACGACCCCTTCTTCTTGCCAGAGCAACCAGGCAAGCCCCCCCCTTGATCACCAGATATCGCCTATTCCTTCTCTTTACTACGTGCATTAGAACAGTGTAGCATTTTACTGCTTTTGGTTAATCCTATTCTGTTGCATTACATGTCATTGTTGCTACAGTTGTTACCCTTACCTGCAATTCTAAATGCTTAGTATAGGATGCTAGTTTATTATCAGTGGCCCTACATTCTTGTCTGCCTGCCATGCTATTCTACCGGGCCATGATCACTCGGGAGGTGATCGCGGGCATATACCTCCATACATATTATACATGATACATGGTGTGACTAAAGTCGGGTCGGCTCGTAGAGTACCCACAAGTGATTCCGATGAGGGGGCTGAAAGGATAGGTGGTTCCATCCCGGTAGTGGTGGGCCTGGGTTCCCGAAGGCCCCCGACTATTACTTTGTGGCAGAGCGATAGGGCAGGTTGAGACCACCTACGTGAGAAGTGGACCTGGCCCTAGTCGGCATCCGCGGATACTTCAATTAACACGCTTAACGAGATCTTGGTATTTGATCTGAGTCTGGCCACTGGCCTATACGCACTAACCAACTATGCGGGAACAGTTATGGGCACTGACGTCGTGGTATCAGCCAAAGCCTTCTTGACGTCAGTAACTCAGTGGTGCACGCCAGATTGGACTGGAACGCCTACCCTTTTATTAGGGAGGCTAGGTCTGCTTCCGACCGCCCTCGCAACGTGCAGGTGTGCAATGGGCGATGGGCCCAGACCCCTCCGCCATAGGATTTAGACCGGCATGCTGACCTCTTTGTTGTGCCTAGGTGGGGCTGCGACGTGTTGATCTTCCGAAGCCGGGCATGACCCAGGAAAGTGTGTCCGACCAGATGGATCGAGTGTGTTGGGTTATGTGGTGCACCCCGGCAGGGAAGTTTATCTATTCGAATAGCTGCGATCCTCGGTAACAGGACGACCCGAAGTTGTACCTTGATCTGATGACAACTAGAATCGGATACTTAATAAAATACACCCTTCCAAGTGCCAGATATAACCCGGTGACCGCTCTCTCACAGGGCGACAAGGAGAGAATCGCCGGGTAGGATTATGCTATGCGATGATACTTGGTGAACTTACCATCTACTCTCTTCTACATGCTGCAAGATGGAGGCTGCCAGAAGCGTAGTCTTCGACAGGACTAGCTACCCCCTTCTTATTCTGGCATTCTGCAGTTCAGTCCATAGATACTACCCATTTCATTGATAACAATGCATATGTAGTGTAGATCCTTGCTTGCGAGTACTTTGGATGAGTACTCACGGTTGCTTTGTTCCCCCTTTCCCTCCTTTCTATACCTGGTTGTCGCAACTAGATGCTGGAATGCAGGAGCCAGAGGATCCCGAGGATGATTCTATGTGGAGTTCGACTTCGGGGAGTACTTAGGAGGTCCCAGGCAGGAGGCCTTGCCTTTTCGATCGTTGCTACTTTTGTGCTAGCCTTCTTAAGGCAATCTTGTTTAACTTATGTTTGTACTCGGATATTATTGCTTCGCTGACTCTTGTGTATTCGAGCTTATGTATTCGAGCCTTCGAGGCCCCTGTCTTGTAATATAAAGCTTGTATTATTTTAATTTGTGTCTAGAGTTGTGTTGTGATATCTTCCCGTGAGTTCTTGATCTTGATCGTACACATTTGCGTGTACGATTAGTGTAGGGTCAAATAGGGGGCGTCACAAGTTGGAATAAGAGCCGACTGCCTATAGGAATCCTCCTTCCAAACTCCTTGGCCGAAGTCGAGTCTAGTCAATGAAAATTTTTTACTAACATGGATGTGTGCCTTACGGGCCCACGTCACCATTGGGTGGTATTAGGGTCATTTATTCCTTGACCTATACTCTGGGACTCTAATCTCTCTTCTATTCGGGTTAAATGATTTTACTAGTGTCAACCCTAGGTTCTCATAACTACTTCCACCCGAAGAGCCCCTTACTCTAGATGATTACTTGGTGCACCGAAGGATTTCGAAGATACTCTCCGATGTTCTCTGGAGACTTTGTGCCCGTTGCTTTTTCAATTCCCTACCATCGAAATATCCCTATGGATAAATACATTCACTTTTTGTTCCTACTTTTATTCCCAGTTGATCTCGTTATTACAAGATACCCCGAAAATTCTCTCTATTGATCCGAGAATATCTTGTGCCTACTGCCTTGCAGTTCTTTGCCACATGAATACCCCTGCAGATAATTCCTCGCACTTACCGAGTATCCGCTCATCCCCAGTCGTTCATATGTTTCACAAAGTCTTTGAAATACCATTCGATCTTCTGAAAATCCTCAGCAACCTATTGCTCTGGAATTTCTTGCTTTCTTTCATTATGATTAATACCATAAGTCTAGTAATCTTACTGTCATCCTTTGTCATTATCATTTTGAGTCTGTTGATTCAATATATTGGGAATGTTCGCAATCCTTAATTAGATCCTAGAATTCATCCTTTCGGTCCAGACATCATTTTAATGAACTGGATCTCGACCAATCAAATTAAATTACCATCAATTGTACCCCTAAGCCTACTCAACTTATCTATCCTTGCTCAGAGCATTTGCTCCTGATCCCTTCATTTGGAAATCATAATTCCTTTGCAATTGAGCTTTGAATTAGTCAATTGTTTCTATAATCCAATGTCCTTGCACTGTTTTCTTCTTCTGTTGTGTGTTGATGCTCACATCAACTCTATTATGGACCGTCAGATCCTTTGTTGAATTATCATCCGATAGTTTCCTTCGTATACAAAAACCTCGAGATGTTCTTTCCCTAATATATAATGCCGTTGGTAAATCCTATTCTCTGATTTGGCCAACCATGCTCTACTTTTGAGCTGGTGATACTTACTCTTGAAGCTTGTGGTATATGTTTCTAAGATGCCCCGATGGGTTGAACCTATAGCTTCCCTAAAATCGTATGAACCCGAAAGTTTACACAAGTCATATCATTCTAGAGTTTTACCCGATAATTTTGTGCTCTACAACTTCTTCGAAGTAGAGAAGTAAATGAAAGGTTATGCATTGAGGAAGTGGCAGTCGACCTTGAACCTTTGTGTTCATGCCCATGGACACGATGTAGATCTTATCATGGAAGCTTCTTGTAATAATAACTATTTCCTTGATATAATATCCTTTGGTATCGGTGAATTGATCATTTGCAATCGTGGTTCCGACCATATGTTCTTCTTTGATCCCATTTCTCGGGCAATTTTAAGCACTTGTCTTCTGTGGATCAATACACCTGTCCAACCTTTACTTTGATCTTTCGTCGAGATTACACCCTGGTATCTCAAGGTTATCACGGAACTGCATAACTTCTTATGAGTTCCCCATCAAGTACTCTCACTGATTCCAATTTTTTCACGGGCTCCGAATCATTAAACACTCAAGGACACCGATAACTGAATCGAGTCCGCATCGCGATTAAGAAACTATTAGTAATCTTCTTTACTTACGAGTTTGTACTCGATCAAGTCATTTCTAGCCCGATCGGCTATATCAATGTCGTGCTGATTTTAACTATGCTACCTGGTCCTTATTTCTGGGGCACCACTTTCGGCGATGAGCTAAGCTTACATCAATCTTCCTCATCATATCATTTCTCCATGATCAGCGAGCTTAGTTTCGAGTTTATGTCGTACCCTTGGTTCCAATAACCTTTCGCTTCACCATTCCTTTGACTTGATGTCATTGCCGATCGATTACAACTTGAAATCTCCCGACAAATGTGTCGTGATCACCATCAACATTCCGAGCTCTTCCAAGATATCTATTGAATTCTTCATGGGAAATATCATCCTTGTCCCTTGGTAAATTGTGTTGTCATCGACCATTTCCTTGCCTTCTTTGCAACGCAAACTTGTTTGTGTTGTGGCTGTACCTTGAGTTCCTGGCTATCCAGCTTGTCTTATGTCCTACCTTGAAGTAATACCATTTTATATATCAAGAATGTTGTGAGAATTTCACCACCTCTTAAGAATTCTTGGTACAAGTGATACATCCCGCCATCTACATTCATCTCTTGGTCCCCGTGTTGTTTCCAACCGGAATACCGACGATTGAACTATGATGTGTAAAATTCAAAATTACTAGCAACCTTATTACTTGTAAGATAATGAACGATAGTTTCATTCCTTGTGTATTGGTTACTAAATCACCATTCTAAACATTGATCATGCTACCTAAGCCCATATTATGGGTGCACCTTCCAACCAATGGTTAATGGTGTATGTTTTCCTCGAGCATACACCATTATACCATTTGATCTGACAAATGTTATCTCCTTGTTCACATAATTGTGGAAATCCATCTTGTTGGAAATCTTGATGAATTGTCCCTGAGTCCATCAACTACCTCCTCATCCCCTCATTGGTTTAATAATGAACTCTTGTTTCGGAACTCGCTTCCATAGTTCATTTCCTGAGAATCTTACCATATCATCTCGTTAATTTATGTTGTACCTTTTCTTCTCAGGCATCCTGAGTCTGAGGTATCCTGACACCAATCAGATCTGAATCTTGGTCAGATATGATGGTCGGAACATATTTCCAAGAGTTATAACATTGGTCTTTATATGACCCGGTAAGTTGATGTCATGCCTAGCACACTTGGCCAGAGGACCTATTGTTATAGTTTCGTTTTTAGCAAGGTTATCTGTTCTTCCATGAGGAAATTATAAGACTTATTCTACAAGTTGTTCCTGATGGATCCTTCGTGTACCCGAAGTCTAATCTTTTCTTTAAGACCATGTAAGTGCTATCTCGAAGCATGTTTGTGATACTCCGATTTTCATTAAGAAAATTTGAAGCACAATGCAAAAATTTCTTTATCTATTATCCAAACACCATTGTATGGGTAATGTCATTAAATTTCTCTCCCCTTACCTAAAGGGTTTTCTACTTTATATCATGTCACGGATATCATGCTCTACTTGTCCGTGGGAAGGATATCCCCTGAATTATGTGTTTAAACACATTTTCCTTTCCATTGTTCTGTTTAATCTGATGATCACATTTTCCTTTCCATTGTTTTGTTTAACCTTTCTTGGGATCTATATGATCTAAGCAGTAATATTCTTCTGCTTATGTAAACACCTCGGTGTACCATCCTGTCTAGTGTAACCCTGTTCCTATTGTTGATGACATTCCGGTAATCACCGATGGACGAGAACCTTGCCTATTGGCCCGCCTCGTTTCAACGAGCAGGAAAATGGTTCTCTTCGTCCTCGCCCTTGGTACCAACGATGCTGCCAACATAACTGACCGGTTATTCTCTGACATGCCTTGCTATCATGACAGTGCAAGAGGTCACCGCTCCTTCTACTTTTAACCCACATGTTGGGCCCATAACCCACAGTTCCACAGGATCGAAACTTGACCCTCCTGTACACCCCCCCCCCCTTGTTCCCAAAGTTATTCCTCCCACATGACCTCATATGCAGTTCATGAGCCACCTTCCAAGAGATCATCAATTCTGGTATCAGACACAATATTTAATTCTGTGATCCACTTTCACCTTCTGATTAGGCATCAATGATTGCCTGCCTGTTCGAATCTTCTCATGGTACCTTCTTACTTTGCTCTCGATATTTTCCAAAGTTTCATGTCGAGAGTTACTTCTGCCACCTACACAGATGTTAACTACCAGATAAGCAACCTTGTAGAGGTTCGTTCTTCCGAAGCTACCCCTTATCCTTTCGTAAGTTCGACAAAGACCCCGAAGAAAGGATGCCGACTTCATCACGATGATATGAAGCAAAGAAATGAATACATCAACGAGAAGAATCACCCTCTCTGATGAGAGCGACAAGAACAAGAAGACTCGTTAGAATTTCGTAACCAAATCCTTTCCCCATTATTACTCCCCCTCTTAAATCTCGGGATGAGATTTCTTGTAGTGGACGAGAATTGTGACACCCGGATAGTTAAGCTACAGTAACCCGCTACTAATGGTGCCTTGTCATCCGATTAATGTTGCTAAACCTCACTTTGATCCAAACCTCATTCAAATTCATATTCCAAAAAAACAAGTCAAACAATTAAAAATTTCGAAAGGTAAAATAAAAATATTTCATGGGTTGAAAATATTCACTAACAATTTTTCATGAAATAATAAATATTATTCGAAATGTTAAAGTGCCCCTAAGCTCTTTTTAATCGACCCATAAAGCTTTTCATGGAACTATCTTAACGTAAATAAATTTACAAATTGTTCGACATAATTTGCAACTTTTTGTATGAACTCCAAATAACACCTAATATTATTGTGCTAAGTTGCATAATTAACAAAATCCATTTTTGGCTCAAATTAGTATAAAACAGTAGGAAATAAAAGAAAGCACAAATTAAAAGAAAAGGAATAAAAACTAAACCCTACTGTGCACTTGCAGCCTGCTGCTACAGGAGCCGGCCCAGCCCAACAATGCTCATCCCCTACCTCTGTTGCTGGGTGGACACGCGCGCAGCGTCCGTGGCCGTGGATGGCCGCTTGCCGGCCATCCGCCGCTCCCCCCGGCGATATATAAGTCTCCCCTCAGCGCCCCAGCAAACCTAGCCCTCTCCCTGCTCATCCCTCGCGCCGTTTTCTTCTCTGCGGCACGGATCCGAACGGCGCTCGCCATGGCCATCATCATAGTCACGGCGACCGGCCTTCTCATCGCCTGAGATCAAGTTCAGGGGCTTCCACACTGTCGACTCCTTCACCCACGTGTGTTGAAACGAACCGGGACAGCTCGTACTCTCGCCATCGAGCTCATCTCCGTCGCGTACATCGCCGATGTTCGTCGTCGTTGCCGCAGTTCCGATCCACCCGCGGCCTCCGCGACTGCGCCATCGAGCACGTGGTGAGCTCCTCGTTCCGTTTCCCCCTTTCCCCTTTCAATCCGTGTCGTTTACGCCGTTGTTCACTGTAGCCGGATCTCCGCTTTCGTGTACACATGTGCCCGCTGTTCCTTTGCTCGTTGCTTCTTCTCTGTTGTCGCCACCGCTATACGGCTGCTTACCGTAGCTGCTCTGCTGCTCACTACTGCTGCCGGCCGCTGCTGCCATTGCCGCCCGCTGCTGCTGCCGCCTGCGCCCCCGCGCTCGCTCGCCGCTGCCACCCGCGCCCACGCACGCCCCTGCCACGCCCCTACGCGCCTGCGCCTGGCTGACTGCGCGCTGGCTCGCAGGGCCACGAGCCCGCGCATGCCGCATCGCAGCCGCTGCGCATGTTCGCTGCTTGCTCGCTGCTGCTCCAGGCCATGGCCGTGGTGGCCTCTATGCGGTGCTGCCCCTGGTTTGCCCAGGGGAAGGCATGGCTTGAGCCACTACCAAACGGACTGGTACAAATGCCCGTGCGTTGCAACGAGAAAAAAAATGCAAAACCTGCTACACATGTCATTACTTACATTTCTTATATCCATTTTTGATCAATGTAGTAATAAATTTAAATTGATTATCATTTTTCGAAGCATGAATTTTGGACATCAAGAAATCACCCTGATGTCCTTCATTTGATGGAAGAGTAGTGGTGCATGGATTAGTCTGATTAAAAACTTTCATATTTTGCTCTTTCGAAAAACTATGTGATGCAACATGTGAAAAAGAAATATCAGATGTTCCTTCCCACATTAAGCATTACTCAAGACCTACACGAATCCATACCCTCTATTTCAACCCACGTCCATTTGTATTGTCGCTTATTATTGCCCTTTCCGCCCATGGCTTTCGAAACGTTCCGCACGGCTAAGCTTAGCCGCTCGCTCGACCTTGTCGGAGCGTCCACGTCATCCGCCGGTCGACCACGTCGGCGTATTAACCTTGCGAGCTCTTTCTCAAACCTCCTCTGCTAGTTTCGGCGGCTCCTAATGGCTGTTCCAAATAATACATAATTATAATCTAAATTATGTTGCATTTATTTTTGATTTTGAGTGCCTTTTATCAATATGGATTTAAATTAATGTTAAAGTTATTTAAAAATCCATAATAATTTATAATCAAATAATTTCTCCACCGTATAAATCTAAAATAAATATTTTAAACTTCCACTTTGAAAGATTAAACTAAAGCATTAAGTATATGCTGGTCACCTTAAATTCAACCAGAATATTGTTTTCAAAGTCAAGTAATTCTAATATTTTTAGAACAATAGTAGCTTAATTTTGAGTTAAAATAAGTAGGAAAATTTTTCAGTATTTATAAGAGAGTTCGTGTACTGCTGGCTGCTGCTGATTTACACGGTGATCACTCATGGGATCGATGTATATATCTGTAGTTAATCTAGCACACACATTTACCTTGGGTGTTTCCTCACAGCACCGTACCTGGTGGAGGTAGACCTGGAGTGCGTTGAGGTAGAACATCATCGCCATCAAAGATAGATGGAGATAGATGGCAATCAGAGCAGCGGAATTACATATGCCTGGGAGAAAGACATCCATTGTAGAGTGAAATCTCCTTTTGTTTTTCTCTGATTGTAAGAAACAGTGGGGAATGCTGACAATCACACAAAAAAGAGCAAAACCATATTGCATACCTGAGTGTCTGGACGTGCCTACGAATTACAAATCAGGGTGGATGATCATGTAGGTTCTCATTCACAAATTAGCATGGTGCGAAAAGTAGAATGAGTAAAGCCTGGAAATAGGAAATATCTGACCAGGAAGGAGCAGTCATTTCCTTGCTACTGGCCTTTGCATATACATAACTGAAAGTGGGATCGGTATTACTTAAATGCTGAAAAAAATCTTCTGACAATAGCAGTCATCAAGAAAACATGAACAATTTGTGCATAACTTGGCTATTAGCCTTGGTACGAATTGATTAAAAGTGTTATTAGTAAGACAATTACATTATCAAAAACTCAAAGCTTTTACAAAATAATGGCAAAACTGCGTACACAAAAGACACTTTCATAACCAGATATACTATCTAATTGACTTGATTTCCTATGCTTCGACACCGTGGACGTAGGGATGGACTCATACGCATCTAGCCTGCAATCTGCACTTTGCGCAACGCCATTGGAAGCGACACCGGAGCAAACCGCTGTGCAACTTCTCGTCGGCTCTCTTCTTCTATGTCCCAACTCATGACAACTTGTAGAAGGAATGCTACATCCGTTTTTCCACAACCTAGAAAAATCTTGGTAGCAAAGGAAAATGTCGAGGAATGAGAAAGACCACATGTCTCTGTCTAAGTAGCATAGTTAGTATTACAACAAACAAACCAGCACCAACTGCCCTAACTGGACCTTCAAATCAAGACCTAGTTTAATCTGATCGGGCCAAACTAATCAGTCAATTCATGGAACATCTAGTCAATTTTCTATAAGGAAACATATAGTTAGATTGTCCGCTCAAGATCGAATACTGCAGTTTGAAGGGACTGTCCAATCTACATAAATCATGAACACGTTTTCTACATTTCCTGACTAAAACAACAATGTCTGACCATTGGCTTACGCATACTGCAATACAAATTGCAAACTGCTGACAAGTGTTGACATGTTGTTGGTTTTGATGACCATATAATTTTACTTTGGTGAAAAGAAAATTTCAGTCACAGTGATAGCTCCAGCCTCCAACCAACAACCAAAAAAGTAGTCTCATTGGTTATAGACATCGAGCAGTCCAAAAAGTTGTCGGCTCCAGAGCAGTATGGAACATCATCATAATCAGATAAATCCCGAGAATACTAAAGGTCTAGATGGGATCAAGAGGAAGGGTCGTGCAGGTGGTTGGGTTTGTTTTTCTTTTCTCTCGCATGTACTGCTTCTGGTTCACTTAATATGAGGACTGCGGGTCGACGCGTGCGTTGCGGCGGGAAAACACAACGGCCAAGGTGTGAGAACAAATATGATAAAGACAGAAGTACCCTCATGAATTCTTGAGCCGAATCTTCGCAAGCCTATATTTCAACATGGCATTGTCTAGAGATTTGGGTCTAGGGTTCGTCCGGAGTGAGGTTATATGTGGATTTGGGCTGGGTTTCAGGGATGCCGACTCGGATATAATTTACCATTTTGTGGAGGACATGTTCCTAAAAGAAGTCTGATATTTCTTGAGTCGAAACAGATAATTCTCAAATATTTCAGATATCATTAACATACATGTGATTGCAGGAACAGGGTGGGATTTTTTAACCAAAATCAAGCTTGCTCAAATCCCTGTTTGATTTGAAAATTTAACTCAAGCCTTGCATAATCACGAGTTTAACTCTCAGATATGCAAGTAGAAGAAAACTTAGACAAACCTTGCAGCAGGCATCCTATTTGAGAAAGTCCTGCCGTGGCGAACCTGAGACTCACACAGACTGATGAGCTCATTTAGTTCAAGAGGTAAATCACCATAAAGTCTGTTTCTTTTAAGAAAGCTGCAATTCAAATAGTAAGGTCAGTCAAGTTTTGAAGTAAAACAGAAATGAAAAAAACATATATCAAAGTTCGCACGCACATAAATTCCAGGGATAAAATGTTTATTAGCTCTGATGGAATTGATCCATTGAAGTTATTGTACCACAGATCCTGCACCTTCAGCTCTCGTAAATCTCCCATCTCTCTAGGGATAATACCATAGAACAAGTTCCTGTGCAGTACACTGTATGGATGGAAGGAAAATAGATCAGAAAAGTTTGAAGGGCGAACATCATTTCACAAGTACATAAGATACAAAAAATAATATCTGTAGACATAAGATGCTTTCTTGGTGAGTGCCTGAATGGGCATACATAATTCAACAGATAGATTTACTATGGTATTAACAATAGGAAAACTACATAAAGCACTGGGTGGTACTTGAATTTGATCCATGCAAAATTGTATTCTCAAAAGTCCCCTAGATCCAAGAAGAAACACCTGTCTTGTATCCAACTGCACTCGAAGAAAGAACATACACCAAGTTGATTGATGTGCCTTAATTGACAGCTCAAAAGTTGAGGTCATAAGCCTCATCAGGAAAACATACACACTACGAAGTTTCAGCTTTGCTACTATGCTCAACATGATAGCCTATATCAAAGTGCAAAATGACTCTTATTCAGTTGGTAGTTTCAGAAATACCAAATACTATCTTATGGTTGAAAGCGTGAAACATGTTATGTCAAAACCAAAGTGTTCAGAAAAATACGTCACCAGAGGAACTATAGAGTATGCTTATAGAAAATGCATATTAGTAAGCTGTCCAATCTCAGGAGATAACATTCCCTTCAGACCAAGATTTGACAAGTTCCTACGAAACAAAGGTAAACATAAATTAGGCAAAAACATCAAAATACATATTATCAATCAAAGCATAGGGAAATGTTGCAAACATAACACATGATAGAAAACAATGTAAATAGAGAAAACATAGCTGCATAAGATGGGAATCCTATACTGAACAGTTCATGCATGTCAGGGGAACTGGATGTTTAACAAGATATCCCCAACACTGGTGCTCCACATAAAACAAAATTAAGATTTGCATCAATCAAGGGTTCTTAGCAACTCAAAATCAGCACCAAAAGAATTGGCAGTATCGAACGAGCCAAGTCTATTTTTGAAATCCGAAGCCTCCCCCTCCCTCTCTATCTCCACCGTCTTCTCCTTCAATCACCGCATCCCCGACGACCCCAAGAATCCGAGGCATGATCCCCCCGAATCGCACCCCAATCTTCCTCGCCCCAAATCCCCATGAATCTCGCACCGCATCAAGGGACACGAGAATCACGAATCCCCAAGTATATTCATCAACAATCCAGGAAGAAACCCCCAGCCCCGGTGGTCCGGCCATGGACACGGACCCGCTGCTCCCCACCACCGCACGGCTGCCCCTCCACCCGTTGCCGGAACACACGCCGGTCTCCAACTTCGATGCGCCACCCTCATCGCGCTGCCCGTCCCCGGCATCCTCCTACAAGGACAACCTCATCTTCAGGCCTCACCACCCATCGCTGCCACCCTCGCCTCCTCCCCCACTGCCGCCGCACCACTACCGCCGTGACTTCGATCCAAATCAGAGGCACATGAGCAGGAGGAATCCGGCCGGCGGCGGCGGACGGCCAGAGAAGTAGATCAGCCGCCACGTAGATCAGAGGCAGCGGCGGCACCCTACCCATACGCATCGAACGAGCCCGTGCGCGTATGTGCTGCCAGCTAGTGTTTCCTTTTTCTCAGATTAGACATTTTAAAAAGGACTGTGGGTAAAACAGGTATTAGCACTAACCTTAGATGCTACATAGAGTATGGCTTACGGACCCCACCACTAACTAGACAAAATAAACAATCTATTTAAAATAATGGCCCAATGAGATCTGGGCCCAAATGCCCAGATTTGACCAGTCAACCCAGTCAATGTTGACTGTTGGCCCTGGTGACTCAGCACCCCACTAGCCCCACATGTCAGCCTGTGTGTGTACTTTTGTGTACACTCTACTAGGTGCACTTAGCATTTTCATTTAATATAATTTTCGAACTAATTTTATTGCAGCATATTAATAAAACTTTGAAAATTAATATAAAATAATCTGTATCTCGGATGAAAATACTTTGTACATGAAAGTTGCTCAGAAAAATGAGATGGATCCGAATACGCACTCCGTTCGTCGGCCACACATCCCTAGCATAGCAAACGTGCAACAATACCCCTCCGATTCGTCTGTCCGAAAACGTCAAACACTGGGAATACTTTCCCAGGTATTTTGCCCCTTCTCCAATAGCACCTACTTCTACGTTTGGTCACCTCTAGCACCATGTAATTCCATGTTACACTTTGTGATGCTTTGATTGCTCTGTTATTTATTGTGTTCCCCCTCCGCTACTTCTTTCCGGTAGACCCCGAGACTGCCGGCGACCCCCAGTTCGACTACGGTGTTGACGACCCCTCCTTCTTGCTAGAGCAACCAGGCAAGCCCCCCCTGATCACTAGATATCGCCTATTCCTTCTCTTTACTGCTTGCATTAGAATAGTGTAGCATGTTACTGCTTTCGGTTAATCCTATTTTGTTGCATAGCCTGTCATTGTTGCTACAGTTGTTACCCATACCCGCAATCCTAAATGCTTAGTATAGGATGCTAGTTTATCATCAGTGGCCCTACATTCTTGTCCGTCTGCCATGCTATTCTACCTGGCCATGATTACTTGGGAGGTGATTGTAGGTATATACCTACATACATATTATACATGATACATGATGTGACTAAAGTCGGGTCGGCTCGTAGAGTACCCGCAAGTGATTCCGATGAGGGGGATAAAAGGACAGGTGGTTCCATCCCGGTAGTTGTGGGCCTGGGTTCCCGACGGCCCCCGACTGTTACTTTGTGGCGGAGCGACAGGGCAGGTTGAGACCACCTAGGTGAGAAGTGGGCCTGGCCCTGGTCGGCGTCCGCGGTTACTTCAATTAACACGCTTAACGAGATCTTGGTACTTGATCTGAGTCTGGCCACTAGCCTATACGCACTAACCAACTACGCGGGAACAGTTATGGGCGCTTGACGTCGTGGTATCATCCGAAGCCTTCTTGACGTCAGCGATTGAGCGGCGCGCGCCGGATTGGACTGGAACGCCTGCTCTTGTATTAGGGAGGCTAGGTCTACTTCTGGCCGCCCTCGCAACATGCAGGTGTGCAATGGGCGATGGGTGCAGACCCCTATGCCATAGGATTTAGACCGGCGTGCTGACCTCTCTGTTGTGCCTAGGTAGGGCTGCGACGTGTTGATCTTCCGAGTTCGGGCATGACCCAGGAAAGTGTGTCCGGCCAGAGGGATCGAGCGTGTTAGGTTATGTGGTGCACCCCTGCAGGGAAGTTTATCTATTCGAATAGTTGTGATCCTCGGTAATAGGATGACCTGAAGTTCTACCTTGACCTTATGACAACTAGAACCAGATACTTAATAAAACACATCCTTCCAAGTGCCAGATATAACCCGGTGATCGCTCTCTCACAGGGCGACGAGGAGAGAATCGTCGGGTAGGATTATGCTATGCGATGATACTTGGTGAACTTACCATCTACTCTCTTCTACATGCTGCAAGATGGAGGCTGCCAGAAGCGTAGTCTTTGACAGGACTAGCTATCCCCTTCTTATTCGGGCATTCTGCAGTTCAGTCCATAGATACTACCCATTTCATTGATAACAATGCATATGTAGTGTAGATCCTTGCTTGCGAGTAGTTTGGATGAGTACTCACGGTTGCTTTGTTCCCCCTTTTCCCCCTTTCTATACCTGGTTGTCACAACTAGATGCTGGAGTCCAGGAGCTAGAGGATCCCAAGGATGATTCTACATGGAGTTCGACTTCGAGGAGTAGTTAGGAGGTCCCAGGCAGGAGGCCTTGCCTTTTAGATCGTTGCTAGTTTTGAGCTAGCCTTCTTAAGGCAATCTTGTTTAACTTATGTCTGCACTCAGATATTATTGCTTCCGCTGACTCTTGTGTATTCGAGCCTTCTTGGCCCCTGGCTTGTAATATAGAGCTTGTATTATTTTAATTTGTGTATAGAGTTGTGTTGTGATATCTTCCCGTGAGTTCTTGATCTTGATCGTACACATTTGCTTGTATGATTAGTGTATGGTCGAATCGGGGGCATCACAACTACCTCGTATTTAGTGTAAAATTTTGACCATAGAATTACCTAAGAAAATGCCAATGCATGTCACCGAAAATTATACCATTTGAAATTATGTTCAAATACGAATCCAACGATATAATTTTTAGTGACATGCATTAACATTTTTTCAGTTAAATCTATGGTCAAATTTTGATACTAGAAAACACGAAGATTAAACCAGGACGGAGGTAGTACTTGCTCTTAGGTTAACCATGGAGTTACTAGTCTAAGTTACTTGCCACTATGACTAGCCTAGGCTACTAGTAGTACAACAAAAAAAAGCACGCGATCACGTGAGAAAAATACTAAATACATTTATTTTGGTGCTGTGCGTAGATGCAGTTTTGAACACTACACTTGTCATCGTAATTTGAAAATTGTGAAAGAATTGAGCTATGTTGTGATTACCATTTACTAATAGGAAAGAAGTTTCACCTCGATGAGTGGCTTCTCCGTGTACGGAAAGCACGTAAGGAATCCAACAACTTGATCCAGATTAGGGCCGATAGATTTTACTGCCAAGATCTTCACTATGCGCACAGACTGGGTCAAGCTTGTGGGAATCATTTTCTGGATGACAGTCGTAAATACATCAAGAAGAAATTAAAAAATGTGAATTTCAAGAAGAAGGAGAAGAAGATGGGTGTTGTACCTGAACGATTACGAATCCAATAAAGAGTTCGGAGAATTTGACAGATGAGTACACCAATGCTGTCAATTTCAGCGTGTTAATTACCCTGATTTTTGTTGGACCTTCTAGATCTGATACAAGCAATCTCTCAAGGAAATCCGCATTCTCAATGACCATAACATGGAACAATTGGAGTGATCTCTTTCCAATTGATGCCCTGTTGAGGGGCCAGCAAAACACATAAATCCATCAGAGATTCATCGTGGCGATGAACCCGTGGATCTGCCGAAGACGAATGTACTCGAGCGCAGTACAGCTGCAAAGCATGTGCTCCATAGCCTTGTTTGAGATGCCAACGTTGAACTGGTCGAGCTGCTTGAGTGGAGGGAGAAGAAGGGTGGGCACGACATTAATCTGGGGAAAATAGCAGGAGCTGAAGCTGGCGCTGCGCAGTGTTGGCGTGAGGCGGAGAGCAGACGACGGCAGAGAGCAACATCATCCGGCTTCAAACCTGAGCTCCTTGAGGGATAAGAACCACTCATAGAACTTGGTTTTGACCTTGCAGTTCATACTGAACATGCAGATGTCAAGGCGTCTGACTGGCCCAGGGTGCGATGAAAGGATCTTGGAGACTGCGGCCATGTGTTTGCAATCTCTGTTGCAGAGGCAGCTGTCGACGGTGAGGTTGAGGGGGACGCATCGCTAGAGGGGGATCCATCATTCGGAGAGCAAGGTGGTCTGCACGACAGATTTGGTGGGGAGGAGGCCGATGATGATGAGCAGCATGTCATCGGGGAGGCTGCTGATGAAGTCCAGGGTCGCCTGATGGGGTTTTGGCTCGAGCCGCCTCCGCTTGTTGGCTGCCTCACCGTCCATATTAGCCGGCGGCGACGCCGGTGTACACGTGTGCTTGGTGTGTATTGTGTGCTGGGTGTGCGCGAGTGCATCCTTGTGTGCATGCCACCATGCAGTGGTGAAGTGTGCGCGAGTGCGTCCTTCATGCAGAAGAAGTGTGCCCTCAATTTACTAGCGCGGGGGTGCCACCGCGAGTGGTTTCAACTTTGTTTACTCCACCGCATGTCAGATGGGACTCAAGTTTACTTGTTTTCACCCACTGCCACATGGGCCAACACAGATAGAGAACACGAGCTAACTAGGCAGCATGTGGACTGGTTGATCGGTCAATTAAACAACATACGAAGCTATATGCTGACACAGTGACCGTATAATCCCTCGGTATAGAGAGATCGAGTGAGAGGGGAGGCCTGTGAGAGATAGTAGAGAGAGAAAGAGCTACTCCCTCCGTTCGATAATATAATGCCTACATTTTTTTAAAGTCAAACTTTTGGAACTTTGACCAAGTCTATAAAGAAATTACTTATATATACAATACCAAAGAGAAATGATAGTATGAAGTAAGTACATGTTGTGAGGAATCTAATGGTTGTTCTAGATGTAAATGTTTTTCTCCACATATACCTGGTCAAACTTTTATAAGATTTGACTTTTCAAAACATCCATATGTTTAGGTAAACGTTTGGAGAAGGTGCGCCGGGCAAACCTTTGGTCGACCGCCCGCTCACACGTGCTCCTACTTTGCGGGGGTCTGATACATCTCCAATGTATCTATAATTTTTGATTGCTCCATGCTATTATATTATCTATTTTGGATGTTAATGGGCTTTATTTTACACTTTTATATCATTTTTTGGACTAACCTACTAACCGGAGGCCCAGCCCAAATTTCTGTTTTTTTGCCTATTTTAGGGTTTCGAAGAAAAGGAATATCAAACGGAGTCCAAACGGAATGAAACCTTCGGGAATGTGATTTTCTCAACAAACGTGATCCAGGAGACTTTGAGTGTGTCTCAAGAAACGATCGAGGAGGGCACGAGGCAGGGGGCGCGCCCTCCACCCTCGTGGGCCCCTCGTTACTCCACCGACGTACTTCTTCCTCCTATATTAGTCCACGTACCCCCCAAACATCCATGAGCACCACGAAAACCTAATTCCACCGCCGCAACCTTCTGTACCCGAGAGATCCCATCTCGAGGACTTTTCCGGAGCTTCGCCGGAGGGGGAATTGATCACGGAGGGCCTCTACATCAACTCCATGGCCTCTCCGGTGATGTGTGAGTTGTTTATTTCAGACCTATGGGTCCATAGTTATTAGCTAGATGGCTTGTTCTCTCTCTTTGGATCTCAATACAAAGTTCTCCTTGATCTTCTTGGAGATCTATTCGATGTAATCTTCTTTTGCGGTGTGTTTGTCGAGATCCGATGAATTGTGGGTTTATGATCCAGTTTATCTATGAACAATATTTGATTCTCCTATGAATTCTTTTATGTATGATTGGTTTATCTTTGAAAGTCTCTTCGAATTATCAGTTTGGTTTGTCCTACTAGATTGATCTTTCCTGCAATGGGAGAAGTGCTTAGCTTTGGGTTCAATCTTGCGGTGTCCTTTCTCAGTGACAGGAGGGGCAGCAAGGCACGTATTGTATTGTTTCCATCGAGGATAAAAAGATGGGGTTTATATCATATTGCATGAGTTTATCCTTCTACATCATGTCATATTACTTAAAGCATTACTCTGTTCTTATGAACTTAATACTCTAGATGCATGTTGGATAGCGGTCGATGTGTGGAGTAATAGTAGTAGATGCAGAATAGTTTCGGTCTACTTGTCACGGACGTGATGCCTATATACATGATCATACCTAGATATTCTCATAACTATGCTCAATTCTATCAATTGCTCGACAATAATTCATTTACCCACCGTAATACTTATGCTCTTGAGAGATGCCACTAGTGAAACCTATGGCCCCCGGGTCTATCTTCCATCATATTAATCTTCCAATACTTAGTTATTTCTTTTGTCGTTTATTTTACTTTGCATCTTTATCATAAAAATACCAAAAATCTTATCTTATCATATCTATCAGATCTCACTCTTGTAAGTGACCGTGAAGGGATTGACAACCCCTTTATCGCGTTGGTTGCGAGGTTCTTATTTGTTTGTGTAGGTGCGTGGGACTTGAGCGTGATCTCCTATTGGATTGATACCTTGGTTCTCAAAAACTGAGGGAAATACTTACGCTACTTTGTTGCATCACCCTTTCCCCTTCAAGGGAAAACCAATGCAATGCTCAAGCGGTAGCAAGAAGGATTTCTGGCGCCATTGCCGGGGAGATTCACGCCAAGTCAAGTCAAGACATACAAAGTACCCATCACAAACTCTTATCCCTCGCATTACATTATTTGCCATTTGCCTCTCGTTTTCCTCTCCCCCACTTCACCCTTGCCATTTTATTTGCCCTCTTTTCCTCTCGCCCTCTCTTTTCCCGTTCCCCTTCACCTTTTTCTATTTGGCTTTTTGCTTGTTTCTTGTTTGCTCGTGAGTTGGATTGCTTTCTTGTCACGATGGCTCAAGATTGCTCTTCACCTAAATTGTGTGATTTTACCAATACCAACAACAATGATTTTTTTACACTAGTAGAAAACAGAGCTTTAGCGCCGGTTCGTAAGGGCCTTTAGTGCCGGTTCCATAACCGGCACTAGGGGGTGGGCACTAAATGCCCCCCCTTTAGTACCGGTTCGGCACGAACCAGCGCTAAAGTGCCACCACGTGGCATGAGCGCGCGCCCTGGTATGGTGGACCTTTAGTACCGGTTGGTGTTACCAAATTTTTTTTGTTTTTTTTCGATTTTTATTTTTTCTGAATTATTTGATGATTTAGTCTCTAATCACCTCTCTTAATTGCTCAAGTGTGGATCACTCTTTCCAGATCGCCTGACTTCCCGGCCGGTCACCCATCCTCTCACTCCCCCAGCCTGAGCACGCTTAACTTCGGAGTTCTATTCCCCCTACATTCCAAGTCTACACTTGTTGTTTTCCTAACAAATGTAAGCTGTCAATCTTATTAACCCTCAGCAGTTTAGCTTGAGCATTAGGTCACACGTTTCACCATTTGAGTTTGAAACTATTATTCTAAAAAACAATAATTATTTAGTAACACCAATATTTCTTGAATAAGTTTGACCATAGTTTGACCAGATTTGACCAAAATTTAAAAAATTGAAATAAATATTTAGTAACACTAATATTCTTGAATAATTATG
This sequence comes from Triticum urartu, assembly GCF_003073215.2. Classification (NCBI taxonomy): domain Eukaryota; kingdom Viridiplantae; phylum Streptophyta; class Magnoliopsida; order Poales; family Poaceae; genus Triticum; species Triticum urartu. Next base: position 319,702,478 of record NC_053025.1, on the reverse strand, counting down.
TAGTAACATTAATACTTCTCGAATAAGTAGTTTGACCAGATTTAACCAATTTTTAAAAAACTGAAATTTGACCATATCTTTTTTCATTTTGGAATTTGAGGATTCTAAAAAAATTACAAACAGGCCGTAGGTGGTCTCCATCGGATGCGTATTTTCGTGCTGAATTTTTTGATATATTATACGTTTTTTTCCGACATCGTATGCAAAAGTTATAGCCGTTTTACATTTTCCCTACACTTTTTGCAAAACATGTCCAAATTTAAGTTTTCAAATTTTCCTAACTAGTAGATGTAGTAATATAACTACATCTCGAAGGATTTTATTTTTTGAAGTTTTTATCATTTTCTTTTGATTTTTTCAGAACTGAAATGGCAACACATGGGGGCGGGGGGGGGGGGGGGGGGTTTGAAAATTTGCCCTATAGTGCCGGTTTGTGTCACAAACCGGTACTATAGGTCAGACCCCTTTAGTACCGGTTCGTGGCACAAACCGGTACTAAAGGTTAGCCCTTTAGTACCGGTTTGTGACACGAACCGATACTAAAGGTGATCGTGGGGCCCCGGCCTGACGCCAGCCTGCCATCACCCCTTTAGTATCGGTTCATGGCACGAACCGGTACTAAAGGTTCAACACGAACCGGCATTAATGCATAGCCGTTCGAACCGGTACTAATGGTACCATTAGTGCCGGCTCAAATTCAAACCGGCACTAATGTGCTTCACGTTTGACCCTTTTTCGACTAGTGTTAGCACTCCGATTGCTCCTCTTACCGATGCTGAATCTTGTGAAATTAATGTTGCTTTGTTGAATCTTGTCATGAAAGATCAATTCGCCAGCCTTCCTAGTGAAGATGCCGCTACCCATATAAATAGCTTTGTTGATTTGTGTGATATGCAAAAGAATAAAGATGTGGACAATGATATTGTTAAATTGAAGCTATTTCCTTTTTCCCTTAGAGATCGTGCTAAAGCTTGGTTTTTGTCTTTGCCTAAAAATAGTATTGATTCATGGAATAAGTGCAAAGATGCTTTTATCTCTAAGTATTTTCCTCCCGCTAAAATCATCTCTCTTAGAAACGATATTATGAATTTTAGGCAACTTGATCATGAACATGTTGCACAAGCTTGGGAGAGGATGAAATTAATGATACGTAATTGCCCTACACATGGTTTGAATATTTGGATGATTATACAAAAATTTTATGCCGGATTGAATTTTGCTTCTAGAAATCTTTTAGATTCGGCCGCGGGAGGCACTTTTACAGAAATTACTTTAGGAGAAGCTACTAAACTCCTAGATAGTATTATGGTTAATTATTCTCAATGGCACACCGAAAGATCTACTAATAAAAATGTGCATGCGATAGAAGAAATTAATGTTTTAAGTGGAAAGATGGATGAACTTATGAAATTGTTTGCTAATAAGAGTGCTCCTACTGATCGTAATGATATGCCTTTGTCTACTTTGATTGAGAATAATAATGAATCTATGGATGTGAATTTTGTTGGTAGGAATAATTTTGGTAACAATGCGTATAGAGGTAATTTTAATCCTAGGCCGTTTCCTAGTAATTCCTCTAATAATTATGGTAATTGCTACAACAATTCTTATGGAAATTATAATAAGATGCCCTCTGATTTTGAGTCTAATATTAAAGAATTTATTAATTCGCAAAAGAGTTTCAATGCTTTGATTGAAGAAATATTTCTTAAGATTGATGAGTTGGCTAGGAACGTTGATAGAATTTCTCTTGATGTTGATTCTTTGAAACTTAGATCTATTCCTCCTAAGCATTATATCAGTGAGTCTCTCAAAGCCATGAGAATTTCCATTGATGAGTGCAAAGAAAGAACCGCTAGGATGCGTGCTAAGAAAGATTGCTTTGTGAAGGCGTGTTCTTCTAGTTTTCATGATAATAAAGATGAAGATCTAAAAGTTACTGATGTGTCCCCTATTAAATCTTTTTTTTGCAATACGAATCTTGATAATGATGGGATTGAAGATGAGCCACCTTTACCTAGAAGGCATTCCAAAAATTCAGAGTTTTTAGATCTTGATGCAAAAATTGTTAAAAGTGGGATTGAAGAGGTTAAAACTTTAAGTAGAAATGAACCCACTATTTTGGATTTCAAGGAATTTAATTATGATAATTGTTCTTTGATAGATTTTATTTCCTTGTCGCAATCCGTGCTAAATTCTCCTCATGCTTATAGTCAAAATAAAGCTTTTACTAAACATATCATTGATGCTTTGATGCAATCTTATGAAGAAAAACTTGAGTTGGAAGTTTCTATCCCTAGAAAACTTTATGATGAGTGGGAACCTACAATAAAAATTAAAATTAAAGATCATGAGTGCTATGCTTTGTGTGATTTGGGTGCTAGTGTTTCCACGATTCCAAAAACTTTGTGTGATTTGCTAGGTTTCCATGATTTTGATGATTGTTCTTTAAACTTGCACCTTGCGGATTCCACTATTAAGAAACCTATGGGAAGAATTAATGATGTTATTATTGTTGCAAATAGGAACTATGTGCCCGTAGATTTAATTGTTCTTGATATAGATTGCAATCCTTCATGTCCTATTATTCTTGGTACACCTTTCCTTAGAACGATTGGTGCAATTATTGATATGAAGGAAGGGAATATTAAATTCCAATTTCCATTAAATGAAGGCAAGGAACACTTTCCTAGAAAGAAAATTAAATTACCATATGAATCTATTATGAGATCCACTTACGGATTGCCTACCTAAGATGGCAATACCTAGATCTAACTTCGCTTTTATGCCTAGCTAGGGGCGTTAAACAATAGTGCTTGTTGGGAGGCAACCCAATTTTATTTTTATTCCTTGCTTTTTGCTCCTGTTTAGTAACAAATAATTCACCTGTCCTCTGTTTTGGTTGTGTTTTTTGTGTTTAATTAGTGTTTGTGCCAAGTAGAACCGTTGGGAAGACTTGGGGAAAGTCTTTTTGATGTTGCTGTAAAAAACAGAAACTTTAGCGCTCACGAGAATTTCTGCCATTTTTATTTGGAAAGTTCTATTTAGTTAATTATTTTTGAAGATGATTAATAGATAAATTCTTCACGTCCAGCAATTAATTTTAGAATTTTTGGTGTTCCATAGTTTGCGTTAGATACAGATTACTACAGACTGTTTTGTTTTTGACAGATTCTGTTTTTCGTGTGTTGTTTGCTTATTTTGATGAATCTATGGCTAGTAAAAGAGTTTATAAACCATAGAGAAGTTGGAATACAGTAGGTTTAACACCAATATAAATAAATAATGAGTTCATTACAGTACTTGAAGTGGTGTTTTGTTTTCTTTCGCTAACGGAGCTCACGAGATTTTCTATTTTGAGTTTTGTGTTGTGAAGTTTTCAGGTTTTGGGTAAAGATTTGATGGATTATGGAACAAGGAGTGGCAAGAGCCTAAGCTTGGGGATTCTCATGGAACCCCAAGGTAAATACCAAAAAGCCTAAGCTTGGGGATGCCTCGGAAGGCATCCCCTCTTTCGTCTTCGTCTATCGGTAACTTTACTTGGAGCTATATTTTTATTCACCACATGATATGTGTTTTGCTTGGAGCGTCTTGTATGATTTGAGTCTTTTATTTTTAGTTTACCACAATCATCCTTGATGTACACACCTTTTGACGGAGACTCACATGATTTGAAATTTATTAGAATACTCTATGTGCTTCACTTATATCTTTTGAGCTATATAGTTTTTGCTCTAGTGCTTCACTTATATCTTTTAGAGCACGGTGGTGGATTTGTTTTATAGAAACTATTGTTCTCTCATGCTTCACTTGTATTATTTTGAGAGTCCTTTAGAACAACATGGAAATTTTCTATAATATAAAAACCTTCATAGAAGTGCATTGAATACTATGATAAGTTTGATACTTGATAATTGTTTTGAGATATGGAGATGGTGATATTAGAGTCATGCTAGTTGAGTAGTTGTTAATTTGAGAAATACTTGTGTTGAAGTTTTTGATTCCCGTAGCATGCACGTATGGTGAACCGTTATGTGATGAACTCGAAGAATGATTTATTTATTGATTATCTTCCTTATGAGTGGCGATCAGGGACGAGGGATGGTCTTTTCCTACCAATCTATCCCCCTAGGAGCATGCACGTAATACTTTGTTTCAATAACTGATAGATTTTTGCAATAAGTATGTGAGTTCTTTATGACTAATGTTGAGTCCATGGATTATACGCACTCTCACCCTTCCACCATTGCTAGCCTCTCTAGTATCGCGCAACTTTCGCCGGTACCATAAACCCACCATATATGTTCCTCAAAACAGCCACCATACTTACCTATTATGGCATTTCCATAGCCATTCCGAGATATATTGACATGCAACTTTCCACCGTTCCGTTATTATGACACGCTTCATCATTGTCATACTGCCTGCATGATCATGTAGTTGACATCGTATTTGTGGCAAAGCCACCGTTCATAATTCTTCGTACATGTCACTCATGCATCATTGCACATCCCGGTACACCGCCGGAGGCATTCACATAGAGTGATATTTTTGTTCTAAGTATCGAGTTGTAATTCTTGAGTTGTAAGTAAATAAAGTGTGATGATCATCATTATTAGAGCATTGTCCCAGTGAGGAAAGGATGATGGAGACTATGATTCCCCCAAAAGTCGGGATGAGACTTCAGATGAAAAAAAAGAAGGCCCAAAAAATGAGAGAAAAATAGAGAAGGGACAATGCTACTATCCTTTTTCCACACTTGTGCTTCAAAGTAGCATCATGATCTTCATGATAGAGAGTCTCCTATGTTATCACTTTCATATACTAGTGGGAATTTTTCATTATAGAACTTGGCTTGTATATTCCAATGATGGGCTTCCTCAAAATGCCCTAGGTCTTCATGAGCAAGCAAGTTGGATGCACACCCACTTAGTTTCTTTTGTTGAGCTTTCATATACTTATAGCTCTAGTGCATCCGTTTCATGGCAATCCCTACTCACTCACATTGATATCTATTGATGGGCATCTCCATAGCCCGTTGATACGCCTAGTTGACGTGAGACTATCTTCTCCTTTCTTGTCTTCTCCACAACCACCATTCTATTCCATATATAGTGATATATCCATGGCTCACGCTCATATATTGCGTGAAGATTGAAAAAGTTTGAGAACATCAAAAGTATGAAACAATTGCTTGGCTTGTCATCGGGGTTGTGCATGATTTAAATATTTTGTGTGGTGAAGATAGAGCATAGCCAGACTATATCATTTCGTAGAGATAACTTTCTTTGGCCATGTTATTTTGAGAAGACATGATTGCTTAGTTAGTATGCTTGAAGTATTATTATTTCTATGTCAATATTAGACTTTTATCTTGAATCTTTCGGATCTGAACATTCATGCCACAATAAAGAAAAATTACATTGAGAAATATGTTAGAAAGCATTCCACATCAAAAATTCTTCTTTTATCATTTACCTACTCAAGGACGAGCAGGAATTAAGCTTGGGGATGCTTGATACGTCTCTAACGTATCTATAATTTTTGATTTCTCCATGCTATTATATTATCTATTTTGGATATTAATGGGCTTTATTTTACACTTCTATATCATTTTTGGGACTAACCTACTAACCGGAGGCCCAGCCCAAATTGCTGTTTTTTTGCCTATTTTAGGGTTTCGAAGAAAAGGAATATCAAACGGAGTCCAAACGGAATGAAACCTTCGGGAACGTGATTTTCTCAACAAACGTGATCCAGGAGACTTGGAGTGTGCATCATGAAACAATCGAGGAGGGCACAAGGCGGGGGGCGCGCCTACCCCCTTGGGCGCGCTCTCCACACTCGTGGGCCCCTTGTTGCTCCACCGACGTACTTCTTCCTCCTATATAAGTCGACGTACCCCCTAAACATCTAGGAGCACCACGAAAACCTAATTCCATCGCCGCAACCTTCTGTACCCGAGAGATCCCATCTCGGGGCCTTTTCAGGAGCTCCGCCGGAGGGGGCATTTATCACGGAGGGCCTCTACATCAACTCCATGGCCTCTCCGGTGATTTGTGAGTCGTTTATTTCAGACCTACGGGTCCATAGTTATTAGCTAGATGGCTTCTTCTCTCTCTTTGGATCTCAACACAAAGTTCTCCTCGATCTTCTTGGAGATCTATTTGATGTAATCTTCTTTTGCGGTGTGTTTGTCGAGATCCGATGAATTGTGGGTTTATGATCCAGTTTATCTATGAACAATATTTGATTCTCCTCTGAATTCTTTTATGTATGATTGGTTTATCTTTGCAAGTATCTTCGTATTATTAGTTTGGTTTGGCCTACTAGATTGATCTTTCTTGCAATGGGAGAAGTGCTTAGCTTTGGGTTCAATCTTGCGGTGTCCTTTCCCAGTGACAGCAGGGGCAGCAAGACACATATTGTATTGTTTCCATCAAGGATAAAAAGATGGGGTTTATATCATATTGCATGAGTTTATCATTCTACATCATGTCATCTTACTTAAAGCATTACTCTGTTCTTATGAACTTAATACTCTAGATGCATGCTGGATAGCGGTCGATGTGTGGAGTAATAGTAGTAGGTGCAGAATCGTTTTGGTCTACTTGTCGTGGACGTGATGCCTATATATATACATGATCATACCTAGGTATTCTCATAACTATGCTCAATTCTATCAATTGCTCGACAGTAATTCGTTTACCCACTGTAGTACTTATGCTCTTGAGAGAAGCCACTAGTGAAACCTATGGCCCCCGGGTCTATCTTCCATCATATTAATCTTCCAATACTTAGTTATTTCTTTTTCCATTTATTTTACTTTGCATCTTTATCATAAAAATACCAAAAATATTATCTTATCATATCTATCAGATGTCACTCTCCTAAGTGACCGTGAAGGGAATGACAACCCCTTTATCGCATTGGTTGCGAGGTTCTTATTTGTTTGTGTAGGTGCGTTGGACCTGAGCGTGATCTCCTACTGGATTGATACCTTGGTTCTCAAAAACTGAGGGAAATACTTTCACTACTTTACTGCATCACCCTTTCCTCTGCAAGGGAAAACCAATGCAGTGCTCAAGAGGTAGCAGGGTCCCACACGATATGAGCCAGCCCGACCTTATCCTTCTCCCTCTCCATTCATTTTTTCCCAGCGACACATGCATCTCCCCCGTTCCTCCCGCTGCAATCCCGGTCACGCCGGTGTGGCTGCCGTCTACCCCCCCCCCCCCCCCCCCCCCCCCCCGCCTCCCCCCCCCCCCCCCCCCCCCCCGTGTCTACCCTTGCATCGACCCCTACCCTTCCGCAGCCGGTGACGTCGTGCACCCCACGGTCGGCGACTTGTGGCACTTGTGGCGCTAGAGACAACATGCACAGGTGTCGGCGGTTCCTGCATCTGGTCCCCACTGGTGCCCGAGACAAAGAGCCCCAGATGCGAGCGTGCTGCCAATCAACACTTGCCGGCGCCGGAGACGACGAACACCCCGTGGCTGGAACAAGCCTGTGCAGATGATACAACCGGCATCACTAAAAGCTTCAATTGGCTTCAGAAAATCTTCAACCGACCGCATTTTTTGCTACAACCGACCGTCGCCGGAGCTGGAACCAGCACTGTTTTGCTGGAACCGGCCAGAGAGGGAGCTGGAACCAGCAATTTTTTTTTCAATAAGGAGCTGCAACCCACAACAGCCAGGATGGCGATGCTACAAGCACGAACTGGGACCGGCGCCTGCAGGCACCGACGTGCTGCACGGGATGCTTCAACCATCTACGGAAAAGCTGTTAACGGCACTGATGACCCACAAGTATAGGGGATCTATCGTAGTCCTTTCGATAAGTAAGAGTGTCGAACCCAACGAGGAGCAGAAGGAAATGATAAGCCGTTTCCAGCAAGGTATTCTCTGCAAGTAATGAAATGAGTGGTAACATATAGTTTTGTGATAGGATAATTTGTAATGGGCAAAAAAGTAAATAAAGTGCAGCAAGGTGGCCCAATCCTTTTTGTAGCAAAGGTCAAGCCTGGACACACTCTTATATAGAGAAAAGCGCTCCCGAGGACACATGGGAATATCGTCAAGCTAGTTTTCATCACGTTCATATGATTCGCGTTCGGTACTTTGATAATTTGGTATGTGGGTGGACCAGTGCTTGGGTGCTGCCCTTACTTGGACAAGCATCCCACTTATGATTAACCTCTATTGCAAGCATCCACAACTACAACAAAAGTATTAAGGTAAACCTAACCATAGCATGAAACATATGGATCCAAATCAGCCCCTTACGAAGCAACGCATAAACTAGGGTTTAAGCTTCTGTCACTCTAGCAACCCATCATCTACTTATTACTTCCCAATGCCTTCCTCTAGGCCCAAATAATGGTGAAGTGTCATGTAGTCGACGTTCACATAACACCACTAGAGGAGAGACAACATACATCTCATCAAAATATCGAACGAATACCAAATTCACATGACTACTAATAGCAAGACTTCTCCCATGTCCTCAGGAACAAACGTAACTACTCACAAAGCATAAACATGTTCATAATCAGAGGGGTATTAATATGCATATAGGATCTGAACATATGATCTTCCACCAATTGAACCAACTAGCATCAACTACAAGGATTAATTAACACTACTAGCAACCTACTAGCACCAATCCCGGACTTGGAGACAAGAATTGGATACAAGAGATGAACTAGGGTTTTGAGAGGAGATGGTGCTGATGAAGATGTTGATGGAGATTGCCCTCTCCCGATGAGAGGAGTGTTGGTGATGACGATGGCGATGATTTCCCTCTCCGGGAGGGAAGTTTCCCCGGCAGAACAGCTCCGCCAGAGCCCTAGATTGGTTCCGCCAAGGTTCCACCTCTTGGTGGCAGAGTTTCGTCCGAGAAGATGGCTTGTTATTTTTTTCCCATCGAAAGACTTCATATAGCAGAAGATGGTCACCGGAGGGCCACCAGGGGGCCATGAGGTAGGGGGGCGTGCCCAGGGGGGTAGGGTGCGGCCCCCACCCTCGTGGGCAGGGTGTGGCCCCCTGGTGAAGTTCTTGCTCTCAGTATTTTTATATATTTGGAAAACGTCTTCTGTGGAGTTTCAGGACTTTTGGAGCTGTGCAGAATAGGTCTCTAATATTTGCTCCTTTTCCAGCCCAGAATCCCAACTGCCGGTATTCTCCCTCTTTATGTAAACCTTGTAAAATAAGAGAGAATAGGCATAAGTATTGTGACATAATGTGTAATAACAGCCCATAATGCAATAAATATTGATATAAAAGCATGATGCAAAATGGACGTATCAGGCACTCGAAGAGGCTACAAGCAGTGACGGAAATTACTACATGCGTCATTCTTTCTTGCAAGGACAAGAGAGAAGCAGGTGTTACAACCGGTGCACATCAGAGCTACAACCGTCAACCCAAAATGCTACGACCGGTGGCATTTTTTGCTGGAACCAGAGAAAGAATAGGCTTTGACGGACGTGCGTCATAGCTGAAACCATACTGAAAAATGCTATGTCCAGCAACCAAAAAAGCTACATCCGATTTTGAAAAAAGCTTCAACTGGATACAGGGTAGCTGGAGGTCGGCCACCGCGAGGCCGAAAAAAGTTGCAACCAGCGTCGAGAATAGCTACAACCCACTTCTAAAAAAGCTTCAAACTGAAAACATGCTAGATAACAATGGCGACCGGCGATGACGGTGCTGCATGGCGGTGTTGCGATGGGCGCATGGCGAGCTACGACAGCAGGCAGGTGGCGACGCTGGAACCCACATCCGGTGGTGCTGCAATCAGGGGGTGTGACACACGTCGACATGCAAGGCGGAGCTGCATCCGGCGAGCTGCGGCGGCCTCGGCGATCTGGGTAACATCAGCATGCTACGACGATGGCCTACGACGGCGGGGTTGCTACGGGATGACAGCGAGGGGCGAGCCAGCGACAGGGGTGGAGGTGCGGGGGCGCGTGGGACATGCATGGAGGGAGTGGGTCAGACGGGGAGGAGATGCGTAGTAGTTCGTGGGAGCAAGGAAGGAGGCGACCGATTCCAGAGCGCACCATTTTTTTCGACGCGAGCGTGTGTGTGATCCAACAGTCGTTGCAGTCCTGTGCGGGTCAGATCCAACGGCCCGCGAATGACCGGCCGAGTGTTTGGGCCGGTGTGCCAGCGCAGATCACTGCCCATATGGTTATGGACGTGAGAGAGTACCTAACTAGAGAGGGAGAGAGTGAGGGAGAGTGAAATAGAAAGAGTGAGTGAAAAAGTATGTGTGCATGTGTGAAAGAAACATGGGCAATACATGATAAAGTAGAAAAAAAGTGTGTGTGCCTTATGCAAACATATCACACATGCATCTTCGACAATGGAAGCGAGGTGAGTAGATAGTGTGTGGTTGTTTGCAACCAAGAGAGAAAGACCCCTAGCACGTGGCCAAGAGAGGTCTGACAAACAAGGGAGAGAGGTTGAGAGAGACGTATGGAGAAAATTCATACATGGGGAGGAGAGAGTTTATGTTTGTGACAAAGAGATCCCCTGGAGATCGTGATGGGACTACATGGGTGAGAGATCGAGTGACAAGGTGTGTGCGTGATAGAAGATACCCCGAGAGATATCGATATAGACGTATGGATGGAAAGAGACAATACATGTGTTCCTGATGGCTAGTGAGAGATAGTCATACCTAGGGGGGAGTGCGTGTGCCTATGATTGAGTGAGGGATTATGGCACTTAGGGGGGGGTGCGTTTCACATAGAGAGAGAACAAGTGCGGAAAGTGTTAGACGGGTCTATGTAGTGCGAGCGAGATATGTGTATGTGTGAACCAGGGAGATATAAAGTTTGAGAGAGATAGAGGAGCCCCGATACGGCTGAGTGGTGCGTGAGATAGCTAAGAGGGGGAAATAAATACTCTATCTGTTCGATAATGCAGTGCATATAAATTTTTTAGAAGTCAAACTTTGGAAACTTTGACCAGGCTTACGCAAATATTATTTATATCTACAATACCAAAGATACATCCTACGAAACTACATCTCATGATGAATCTAATGATATATGTTTGCCGTTCTAGATGTAAATGTTTTTCTCCACGTACATGGTCAAACTTTGTGATGTTTGACTTTTTAATAAATCTATATGCCATGACCGAAGAGAGTGCCTATGTCGAGATAGATCAATTGTGTGTGAAGGAGAATGAGTGAGTGTGCAAAAAGAGTGTGTGTGTGTGTGAAAGATGGAGGGACAAAAAGGGTAAAATATATAGAGAGGGTGTGTTCATTTCTTATGCAAACATACCACGCATGGATCTCTGAGATAGAAAAGCGAGGTGAGGAAATACACTAAGATAGATAGTGAGTGATTGTTTGCAACAGAGATAGATACTCCTATAGCACATGTCCAATTGAGGTCTAGCCAACAAGGGAAAAAGGTCGAGAGGGACGCATGGATAATATGGACACGTGCGGAGGGAGAGAGGGTGTGTTTGAGATAAAGATCCCCTCGAGATCTGAGGGTACTATATGGGTGGGAGATCGAGGGACGAGGTGTGTGTGCGATAGAAAGATGCCCCGAGACAAATCGAGATAGACCACGTGAGGGAAAGAGACAATGCACATGTTTGTGATGGAGACTAAGTATTAGCCATATACATGGGGGGACTGCGTGTGTCTACAATGGAGTGAGAGACAATCATACTTAGCTAGGCATGAGATTGTGTGCGTGCGTGTGAGATGGAGAGAGAACGAGGGAGAGAGAGAGTTTTAGATGGGTCTATAGAGTGCGAGTGAGATATGCATGTGTATGTGTGACCTAGGGAGATGGAGAGTTTGAGAGAGAGGGAAGAGCTCTGAGACGGTAGAGTGGTGCATGAGAGAGTTACGGGCAACGAGATAGGGAATTTGTGTGCGTACGATGAGTGCACCCTAGATATTTAGCCCGGACAAGAGAATCATACATAGTGTGCCAGAGAGACCTATACATGGAGTGTGCATGTGAACTAGAAAGACCCCCTCCCCCACACAGAGAGAGAGATAGAGAGAGAGGGAGAGGGACCGACAAGTTTTGTGTTTGGATGCATGCGATAGAATTGAAGATTATCGGCGAGAGAGAGAACAAGAGTCCGGTTGAAAGTGCAACTATCCCTACGTGGTTTTGGTAATTCCTAACAACATATAGCTCATTGAACTAATACTATTTCAAGATGATCATTTCAGAAAGTTTAGTGCTTGGCATGGCATGGATTAGGAATATGGACCCCTCAAAATGCTAAGGACACAAATTTTCTCGAGCTCTAGACTCTACATTTTCATTTTAGTGATCCAAGATCACATTGAGTCCATAGGAAAAGACAATACTATTAAAAGGGGATGAGGTGTTGCTTAATGGCTTGCTTGCTCAAAATTCTTAGTGATATGCTCCAAAAGCCCTCAACCACTTTCTCGTATCCACATATGTCCCAAACCAGAAGTCAAACTCGGCCGCATCGAAGTTATCTATCTGGCGCCACCGAGTTCACTTGACATAACCACTGCCAGAAACCCTAGTCATCTCGGTCCCACCGATAGGGATCTCGGTCTCACAGAGATGAGATTGCAAACTCTCTATTTCCCTTCATAATGTTTTGGTCCAACCGAGATGAGAGATCAGTCCTAGCGAGTTCGCAATGCAAACTCTCTGTTTCCCTTTCGTAACATTTCGGTCTCACCGTAATGAGGGAATTGATCCCGCTGAGTTTGCCTGACCAACTCTATGTTTGCGTATTACAGAAATTGGTCCTACCAAGTTTATGTGATTTGTCTCACCGAGATTACGTTATGCCCTAACCCTAATGAAATCAGTCTCACCGAGTTGACATGTCGGTCCCACCAAAAATCCTAACATTCACATTTTGAACTAAATCGGTCTGAACGAGTTTCATGATTCGGTCTCACCGAGTTTGGTAAGTTGTGTGTAATGGTTAGATTTTGTGTGGAGGCTATTTATACCCCTCCACCCACTCTTCATTCGTGGAGAGAGCCATCAGAAAGGTGCCTGCACTTCTACCATTCATTTTCTGAGAGAGAAACACCTAGTCATGTGTTGAGACCGAGATGTTCCAATCCAACCATAAGAATCTTGATCTCTAGCCTTCCCCAAGTTGCTTTCCACTCAAATCGTCTTTCCACCAAATCCAAATCCTTGATAGAGAGTTGAGTGTTGGGGAGACTATCATTTGAAGCACAAGAGCAAGGAGTTCATCATCAACACACCATCTATTACCTTTTGGAGAGTGGTGTCTCCTAGATTGGTTAGGTGTCACTTGGGAGCCTCCGACAAGATTGTGTAGTTGAACCAAGGAGTTTGTAAGGGCATGGAGATCACCTACTTCGTGAATAGCTACCCAAGTGAGGCAAGTCCTTCGTGGGTGATGGCCATGGTGGGATAGACAAGGTTGCTTCTTCATGGACCCTTCATGGGTGGAGCCCTCCATGGACTCGTGCAACTGTTACCCTTCGTGGGTTGAAGTCTCCATCAACGTGGATGTACGATAGCACCACCTATCAGAACCATGCCAAAAATCTCCGTGTCTACATTGCATTTGCTCCCTCCAAACTCCTCCCTTTACCTTCATACGCAAATGTTTTACATTCCGCTGCTATAATCTTAGACTTGCATGTGTAGGTTGATTGCTTGACTTGTTCTAAGCTGCTAAAATCTGCCAAGACTTAAAACTGGGAAAAGGCTTGATTTTTATTTGGCCAAGTAGTCTAATCACTCCCCTCTAGACATACTTTCGATCCTACAAGTGGTATCAAAGCTTTGGTCTCCATTTGCCTTGATTTCCATAGCTTTTGGTGATCATAGCGTTGGTTTCACAACCTAGGAGAGTATGGCGTCTAGCGAGGGAAATTAGAACCGTAGAGGTTCTTACTTTGATGGTACTAATTTTGCTAGTTGGAATCATAAGATGAAAATGCATATTCTTGGACATAACCCCGCTGTTTGGGCTATTGTGTGTATTGGCTTGCAAGGGGAACTCTTTGATGGGAGAGAACCGAACCGTGAAGCTACCGCAAAAGAGTTGAAGATGTTGCAATACAATGCTCAAGCTTGCGATATCCTCTTCAATGGATTGTGCCCCGAAGAATTCAGCAAAATCATCCGTCATGAGAATGCAAAGGAAATTTGGGATACTTTGGTTGATATGCACGAGGGTACCGACTCCATCAAGGAATCCAAATTGGATGTTCTTCAAAGTCAACTTGACAAGTTCAAAATGAAGGATGGTGAAGGTGTCGCTGAAATGTACTCTAGGCTTGCTCTCACCACAAATGGGATTGCCGGCTTAGGAAGTGAAGAGATGACTGATAGATTCATCATCAAGAAGATCCTAAGAGCCTTGGATGGAAAATATGATACAGTGTGCACATTGATCCAAATGATGCCCAACTACAAAGATCTCAAACCAACGGAAGTAATTGGAAGAATTGTTGCTCATGAGATCTCACTCAAGGATAAGGAAGAGCTTCACAACAACACAAGTGGTGCTTATAAAGCCTCATGTGACGCTCCTACATTATCAAGTGAGAAACAAGCCTTCATTGAAGAATTGAGCTTAATGGTGAAGAACTTCAACAAGTTCTACAAGAGTAGAAGCAAAGAAAGAAGTTCCAAGTCAAGGTCCTAAATTGAAAAAAGATCTTTGAGTCGTGAGCGTAATTGCTATAACTGTGGAAGGCCCGGGCACTACTCCAATGAGTGTATGCCCCCCTACAAAAGAAGAGAAGATTCACCCAAAAGGAGAAGTAGAAGAGAAGAATCGCCTCCAAGAGAGAGAAGGAGTAGAGATGATCGTTATGAACGAAGAACATCTCAGAGAAGCAAGGATTCAGAAAGGAAGGACAAGTCATCAAGGAGCTACACAAAACAAAGACATCAAGCTCATGTTGGTGAATGGGTATCCGGCTCTGACTCCGACAATCACTCCGAGAGAAGTTATCACTTCGACTCCGAATATACTCAAGACGAAGGTGTTGTCGGTCTAGCACTCGTGTCAACCAACTCCTACGACATATTTGACTCACCAAATGAAGGAAATGGAAGATGCTTCATGGCTAAAGGCCCAAAGGTATCACACCCCGAGTATGTTGATTTCAATAGTGATGAAGATGATTTGCTAGGTGATGATGATTTACTTGTTGACAACTCTAGCAATGAAAACTATGATGAAATTGCTATTAATCATGCTAATCAAGATAAAATGAATGATGACGATAAGAAGGAGATTGAGCGTCTAACTAAAGAACTAAACACTCTTAAGTTAGCTCATGAAACTACCTTGGAAGATCATCGAGAGCTTTTAAAGACTCATGAGAAGCTACGCCTTGAAAAGCTCAACCTTGAGCAAGAGCACGGGTTCTTAAAAGAAATCAATGATGATCTTAGCAAGAAAAGTTCTCCTTAAATTGCCAATCGTTTACTCTTGTCTAGTTACATGCCACAAGTAAAATCTAGCAACAAGAGTAAGAAAGATTCTTGTTCTAGTAGTAACAATAATCATGTTAAAACGAATGATGTTCCTTATAGTAGTTTCTTGATTCCACTAATGATTCTCTTAGCCAAGTTACACTTGATCAAGAAAATAGCTTATTGAAGGGAATCATAGAGAAAGGTGTTTACAAGAGCCTTGTCGGGGGTAAGCAATCTGAGGAAATTGTACGCAAGCAAGGAAGGCACCGGAAAAATCAAGGTGTTGGTTTTGAACAAAAGTTCAATGACAATGGATTTGAGTGGGATGAAGATCAATACCCCAAGATGAAGTTTGTTCCTCAACAAGAGAAGTATGATCCTACTTCTTTCCAAGGGACACAAGATCAGGATGATCTTCCACCACAAGACCACAAGGACAAAGGCAAGGACAAGCTTCAAGAGGAGATTGATGCATTTGAAGAAGCTCCTAAGGCCTTGGTCAAGTGGGTTCCCAAGACTACATCAAGTTCTACTTCATCAAGTACGACTACAACTCCAAGGATTCCCATCAAGATGATGTGGATCCCGAAGAAGAAGAACTAGAAAGTTCTTGAGGGTGACTCCGCCAACATACTTCACTCATATCATTTTAGCGAGGACAAGTGCAAACAACTTCCACATCTTGCACTAGTTCAAGGAGTCACAAACCCTCTTGTTAGTAAGACAAGGGACAAGGTAACCTAATGCTTTCATGGACATCATCTTATGTGAACTTCACTCTATGTCTATGGATATCCTTGTTTGTTCCTTGTGGGACTAACCCGTGTAGGTATTGAAAGTGCAACTCACTCCAATGGATTGCTCCAAATGATCTACATCAACATTGAGCATCACTACAAAAAAAGACACTTCCGTGATGATACGTGTTTGTCACAGTAGGTCACCTTTTCTGTCATGCATGTACATCCATGATGATTTTATGACAGAATCAAGATAGTCATACCTGTGCTGTCGTAGAAGTGTCCCATGAAATTACCAAAATTATCATCACGGAAGTGTCCACTTCCATGACGATAAATCGCGCGTCATAGAAGTGCTTTCGTCAAGGGTGACCGACACGTGGCATCCACCGTAACGGGTCGCCGTTATGCTATCGGGTCCGGTTTTGGATCCAATAACCCATTAACAGCCCGGACCAATGAGGATTTTCCAAGTGTAAAATTGTCATTGGCCGAAGGAAACACGTGTTGGCTCATCGTTGGGATAGATGTCATCCATTCATTGGACAAGATGCGCTTATGATACATCAACACGTGACACGACCCAACAGAGGCCCATTGCGGTGAAAAGGACGGCCCGTTTGACTTTGTCAAAAGGTAACGGGCCGACCCACGGAAAGCCTGTTAACAGTCTATTCATATATAGCCCATTTATGGCCCGCTAACTCATGACCCGTTATGGCCTATCGGAATTAAGCCCAGTAGCTTCATCTGGGCCATCCAATATGATTCTAGCCCGTTGTAACTTTCAGCCCATGTACGGACCATGATATTTTTCGGCCCATACGAGGCCATTTGTAACTCTTGGCCCATTAACGGCCCATGGTGAATCTGGCCCGCAATGAACAGTGTACCGCTTTATACCATTAATGGTCCATTATTCCATTGGGCCGTTTCCAACCCGTGTTATCTTTCGGCCTTCTCAGGGCCCATTTATTCTTGGGCTTATTTCCAGCATTTGGTTACCTACGGCCAGTTACTGGCCTTTTCTACTTGTGGGCCAAATTCAGCCCGTGGTTACAATTGGCCCGTTTGCGGCCCGTTAATCCTTTGGGCCATTTTCGTAACGTCATCAAATACGGCCGATTAACGACAGCCCGTTATGGTCGGCCCATGAACGGACAATTTCAAATCTAGCCCGTTTACGGCCCATATGCGGTCTATTATTGGCCCATGTTTGGCCAATCAATCATACAACCCGTAGAAGCCCCATTGTTTTTACGGCCCTTAGAGGGCCCATTGTTTCTACGGCCCGTAGGAGGCCCATGGTAAATACAGTAAATATGTAGCCCATGGTTATTGTGGCCTAGTTTTAAAAAATAGGTTATTGAGGCCACTAGCAAACCGCAGAAAAAGAACTGCACTAACTACAAGCAAACAAATAAACAAGACAACAAGGAAATAAATAAGCAAGCAACTTACGCTAGGCTATCACGGCTGTTACACATATTACTGGGCTTCAAAGTTCGCCACCAGTGCAAATATAGGGAACGAAGCCGCATAGCATATACACTGGTTGTCGAAGTTGGCGACCATTGCAAATAAACGCCGCAGCAAAACAAGTCCAGAACTGAAACCACTTCAGAAGAGCTCAAGAAACAATATCATAGGTACCCATAATGCTGGCAAGATGCTTAGCAAGCTTATTAACTTTCTCTTGTTTGGTGCTTAAATCCTCCAACACATGCTGTTGCACCAGAAAGTATGCACCTGAATTCTGCAGGGACTTCCTCAGTCCTTCGGCTTCCTGTCGCATAACATTTGATCAATGTCTTTCAACTTGAAGTTGAGACTCAAGAAGCTGAACTGATTCAGGCAGCGAGTTTGAAGAGCCGGTGCCAGCAGTAGCCAGTAACTCGAACACTACATCAAGACAGGACTTTGGGGTTGTCTTAGTGTCTTCAATATAGTTTTTATCAGCTTTCTTGGAGACCAACAGTGATGTCTCACTATCTTGAACCTTATCTGCATTACTTCCTTTACCATTGCATAACGGGGTACTCTTCTCCAATATTTTATCCGCGTTCTAAAAGAGAAACAAACAAACACATCACAGGTTTACCATGTTGTATATGAAACTCATTTTGATAAACCAGTTCAGTAGTAAGGTGGACAGGATAACAACACAAAACAAACATATATCTATGTAGTATGGTCACTCTATGGTCTATATCATTCTAGTTTATGTTGCCAAATCAAGATAGAGATAGTTCGAATCATATCTATTTAATACAAAGCAGCATAGACAGAGTATAAGTGTGGGAAACTACACAGCAATAACAACACTTGTAATGTGCATGGCATGAGAACATAACTGTTTATTCAATTGAAACTGAAATCAACATAAAGAAAGTTACAAAAGCAAACATGTTAAAGAAACATGTTTAAAACATACCTCTTGCGCCATTGGAGTTTCAATTGCATCCTTCAAATTTGAAATTAGTTGGTATGATTAAATATAGTGATGCAAGAGCAAAGTAGTATGAACCATTCTTTTTCTGCTTTAAGCGTTGACTTGGGGTTCAGAGTGGTGGTCCTCGTGCTTTGGGCACTACAGTAGTTGCCTTACTAACTGATTGTGTTTGGGCGCTCTGTGGTGGAGACGATGTTGTGTCAACTAGAACTGGATTACTATCTGCTGGGGTTGGGGTTAGAAGGGGTGTAGCTGGTTCTCTATCCAACTGGGTAGGGGTACAATCTACGTGAGTCTGGGTTATGTGTGGTGGGGCTGGTTCTTGGGCAAGTACAACCGTGGTTCTATCTGCATCGACAGGTAGCACGATATTTTCTGAAGACCGTGTTTTTACTCCCACAGATACTGCCATCACCCCGTCCATTTGAAATGGATGATAAACAAGAAAATTAATTGAATGTATAGACATTGTAAGATAGACAGGTGCAATGGATAGTAGGGAAGAAAACAGGGCTGAAATAATTCACATTTATGTTGTCCAACCAAACAGAATAGCAGGACATAGTTTCACATATATGATGGCTAATTAAACATGATAGCATGACACAATTTCACATGTATGATGGCTAACTAAACAGGATAAAATGAAATACTTCAAAATATGATGACTATGTAAACAAGATGACATGATATAACTATACGATGTGTCTATTAACACGACACTACGATTAGAGACCCTTCGAGAAACTGTGTGCGATGCAATAATCGCAAACGGTGCTATATGAAAACCGTCAGAAATGTATAAAACGTTTGCGATGACAGATGCATCAAACACGATTCAGGTTTTTTTGCGTGTGCGATGAAGGGCATACGGTTCAGTTCAATGAACTGTTTGCGATGAGGAGGAACAAAAGAAATGGGCAGCCAGATGAAGGCGTATGCGATACACAACATACGGTTCGCTCGGATGAACTGTTTGTGATTAGGCAACACAAAAGAAATGGTGAGCCAGATCAAAGGTGTGTGCGACATACGGCATGCAGTTCACTCGGATGAACTGTTTGCGTTGAGACATGAGAACAGAAACGGTTCAACTTAACAAGATGTGTGTGATACGCGGCAAACAGGTCTGTAATCAGAAATATGTGTGAAGACCGATAATAACACAGACGGTTGCTGCTAATAAGACGTGTGTGTGTGTGTGTGTTGTGTGATGGGATTTCATACAGAACAACAACATATATATACACACACAATTATAAGGACATGCTTGCATAACCAAATTAAACATCCACTTACATAGGTGGCTACTACAACCATGGCATTTGCACACACCAAAGTAAACTATTACATGCATAATTACATAGGTGGCTACTACACACATGACATTTCCACACACACCAATAAAGTAAACTATATATTACATGCATGATTAACTAGCATAAACGATCATCTGACCATCATCTACTTCTTGTAACGCTTGCTCTGCTTGTGGCTCGATCCGGGCTCGTCGATTTGGGTAACGAGGCACTTCCTCATGTCAACGATCTGCCTGTGCATCTCGTAGCATGTGTACACGCTCTTGGCCGCGAACCTGAGGTGAGGTTCATCCAGTTGCCACATCCAGGCCTTGTGCCAGGATACGGGACTTGTTCTATGGGCATCCTGCTTCATCTTTTAGTAGTAGGGGTCGATGATGGCTGAGGCAAGTTCGACCAGAGAGTCCTGCTTCGTGCTGCCCCAGACCCTGTAGTTGTCACGGATTTCAACAAGGGTCTTGCAGGCCAAGCCCGTAACACTGAGCGCTTTTACATCATCTTTGGTTTCCACCGTGGCAAACTTGTAGTCGGTGCTATTGACAAACCTATTGAAACGGTCGCAAGGCTCTGTGGCCATGCAGTAGTGGTAGATGAGGACATGATAGCGCATGCACAAATTGGCGATGGCAACCTTCTGATCTATGTCGGGACGGCCGACGATGTACTGGAGGTCGATGCTGACCACCTTGTACTTGTCTCCAGCAAGCAACTGCTCAACGCTGTTGATGTAGTCGTCCACCACAGTCGGGTCGATGGTGTACACCACCGAGAGATCCGTCTCCCTCGCGTGGGTCTCCACTCTATGCTCGTCGAACTCCATTGGAGCACCGCCGGACATCCCTTCTCTATGTGTTGTCATGGGTGTGCTTGTTGTGTTGTGGGGCGCGATCGAAAGGTTGAAGAGACTAAGGTTATAATGGCCGCGGGAATTAAAGGGGAAGCTAGACGGCCAGGAATATCGGTAGGCCTTGATGGCAGTTCTAATTTGCAGCGTGTAACTCCATCATGTTGCACGTAACAGCATCGCGTGGCAACGCACGCGGCGCAACCGCATGCATATGGGGCCCCTGACGTGATCGTGCGCATGCCCAATCGCTGGCAGAGCACGCGCGGAGGGACGCGGGCAGAGCACTCCACGGTCGCCTCAAGGAAAAGCTGCCCACAAGCCGAGCGCGCCAACGAATGCGACAAAGCACGGCGTGGCGCCTAACAGCGAGCACAGTGCGCTGCAGTGCCTAATGGCGAGCAGAGCTTGTCGAGGGACGCGAGCAGAGGATAGCACAGTGATACGTGGCTGTCGGCGTTCTGGGAACGGGGGTCCCCAGACTTGCCTGCCTGCGGCCTGCGGCGTGGCTCGAGGAGGGGCCCAGCACGGCCCATCTTCATCAACACAGACCCAAGACCCTCGCGAGGGGTCAAGCTTCGCGGGGCGGGCGACACAGAGCTTCCTTAGGCACGGCCTCATCAGGCTGGCTCGCAAGGAGGCGGAGAGATCAAGGCGGGGTACCTCACGATGTGCCCGTGACGCAAGCCATGACGACCAAGGGTGCCAGGTGGGCGCCAGCCCGCGCAGTGTCCTCCTTTCCTCTTTGGTGCAAAGGGAGCAAGCGCAGGCGAGAGCATCAAGCAAACGCACCTGTTTCGGTGCAACGAGACCAAGACCAGCCCAGCGGCAGGGAGGAAGTCATTGTGGAGCCCAAGCCATCGTCACCACAGAGCCTTTGGCAGGCGAGGACCAACTTTAGTCAGGATAAGTGTACCAGATGTCCCCCTTCGAAATGGCCAATTGTTGGCGCCCTTCCCGCTCAATATTTGGGAAGAGGCCTAGGGCCTTTGCCTATAAATAGGACTAGCCACCCCCAGGGTAGAGGGAGAGAGAATCGAGAAGAGAGAGAGGGAGAAGGGTGACTGAACTCCTCCTAGCAGTTCATCCCCCCAGCCAAGAACAGACCCTCGCGAGGCTGTTCTTCCTTGTATTGCTCATCATCATCAGCCCAAGAGGCAATCCACCACAGCACACACTGGAGTAGGGTATTACACCACAACGGTGGCCCGAACCAGTATAAACCCTGTGTCTCTTGTGCTATTATTTCCATAGCTTAGATCTTAGCGAGGCGGAGGGGTGCAGGTAGGTAGAAGGCGAAATCTCCGCGCTCACCCTAGTGTTCGAACCTCAAGGGTCTGCCGGAACCCGAAATCCGACATTTGGCGCGCCAGGTAGGGGTGCACCGGAGTTTTCCCTTCCGCCACCGCCACGACCTGCCTCGCGATGAGTAGCGCGTCGCCCGCTCCGGCCGCCGGCGCCAGCACGGGGGCCAGGGGGCTTCGAGCCCTGGCCCCAGCCCTGCAACGGGTACGGTGGCCGGACAAGTTCAAGCCAACGATGCCGCCGTGCTGCAGCGGCGCGACTGATCCGCTGGCCTTCTTGCTGGCGTACGAGGAGGCCATCCTCAAAGCTGGAGGTGACGATAGGGTCATGGCCAACTGGCTCCCCACGACCCTCACCGGCGCTCCGCGCGCATGGCTGCTCCACCTGCCGGCAGCCTCCGTGGCCTCTTGGGAAGAGCTCCGCAGCCTCTTCCCCGCCCACCACGCTACACCAACACCCCCGGTCATCGCGGCCCTCCTGGGCGGCTCGTAGGCGCCGCCTACAAGTCACCACGTCAAGCCGTTCATCCACCGGGTCAGCGCCGCTTCCACGCGGCAGGGGGCTCTCCCGGACCGGGCGGCGCCCAAGGCCGGCCTGACCTTCAGCTCGGAGGACCACCTGTAACGCCCTGTGACCGATGTGCCAGGTGTCGTCCAGTTATTCGCTGTTGTTGCGTTGTCATTGCTTGCGTATCATGCACTGCATATCATGTCATCATGCGCATTTCATTTGCATACATGTTCGTCTCATGCATCCGAGCATTTTTTCCCGTTGTCCGTTTTGCAATCCGGTGCTCCGTTCTCCTCCGGTGGTCATTTCTACCTTATTTCGTGTGTGGGGATTAAACATTTCCAGATTGGACCGAGACTTGTCATGCGGCCTTGGTTTACTACCGGTAGACCGCCTGTCAAGTTTCGTACCATTTGGACTTCGTTTGATACTCCAACGGTTAACTGAGGGACCGAAAAGGCCTCGTCTGTGTTGCAGCCCAACACCCCTCCAAGTTGGCCCAAAACCCACCTAAACCTCCTCCATCTTCTCGGTCGTTCGATCACGATCGCGTGGCCGAAAACCGCACCTCGTTTAGACTCTCCTAGCTCCCTCTACCTATAAATATGTGCTCTCCTCCGAAATTTCCGGTCTAACCCTAGCCTTCCCCTACCTCGCGCCACCGGACAAAATCCCCGCCGCCAGACATGTCCAGCCTCCACATCACTCCGGCGAATCAGGGGATGCCATGTCATCGCGCCGCCGCCCTCACCCAATCGGTGCCCGCCACCTCAGCCCACTGCGCCGCCCCACTTCGCCGCGGCCCGCGGAGCCCATTGCGGGCCCGCGCAGGCCCGTGCGCCGCCGCCGCTCGCCCGCTGCGGCCCGGATCCCGCGCCGCCCGGCTCTTCTCTCCGCCACCACCGCGCCACCGCGCGCCTTCACCGCCGAAGCAGACCCGCAGCGTCCCCACCGCCTTATGGATCGCCGCCGCTCGCCGTGGTTGCTGACGCGCCACCGGACCTCCACGGATCTGGCACCCTCGCCATGGATCTGGTTCTCCTGCGACCTCGCCGCTCCTTCGACCGCTCACCGGAGTTCGTCAGCCTCGCCGGCCCCTCTCCGCCGGCCTTCTCCTCCTCGTCGCTTGTCCTCGTCGCCGCGAGCGCCGCCGTCTTCGCCCGGATCGGATCCGGCCTCGCCGGATTTACCAGGGTCCCCCCCCGCCTTGCCTCGAAGCTCGCCGGAGCTCTCTGCCTGCCGTCGTCGGCGCCGCCATGGCCTCGCTCTTTCTCCTGCTGAGGAGACGACGAGCGCCCGCGTGGGCCTCCTCCCCGCCTTGGCCTCCCAGGCCCAGCTCAAGCCGGCCCACCGGCCTGCCTTCTCCTCTTCCCGTGGGCCGAGCCCAGTGGTGAGCAGCCCAGCTATCTTCCGCCCCGCGCGATTTTTACTATTTGATGCTCACTGAATTCGTCTAAGTCCTGAAATTCCCAGATCCATATGCCCTTGTTCATCATGCCATAACTCATCATCTGTAGATCCGTTTTGGGCATATAGCATATCAAAATGTTCGTCTCAGAGAGTACATCATTTCGTCTCATTGCATCATTTTCATTTGAGCTCATCTTGATGCCCGAAATGCTGTTGGAAGATTTCTATTTGAGTTAATTGTCAGATCTGCTGCTCCAATTAGACATTTGTCATTTTTGCCATGATTATTGTGTGCATGATATGCCCAGGTGCTCTACATGTGTTTTGTTATATGCTTTGCCATCTATCCAGGGGTGCAACCCATGTATTTTTGTGATGTGTGTGGTGACTAGCACAAGCTTGCAAAGTGAGGCATTTGCTAATGCTGCTTTCAGGGACTTAGCATTTCCACTAGGTCCTTGAGCTGATTATTTCATATGGCCATATGTTCATGTTGTTTCCTAGTGATCCGTGCCTCTTTTGAGGATGATCAGTAATGATGTTTTGTTAATATTGTAGTGTTCTATCCATCCATGTCTTTGTTTGCAATTATGGAGCACCCTAGCTTGAGTCAATCGAGCTCTACTTTTGCTATTTCGTGAATCTGGGCAGATTGTCTACTTGTTAGCGATTTTGCCGATGATGTTGTAGTTGATCCGTGCATGCTATGTTATTGTTCTTGCCATGTCTAGCTTGCATTTTGTGTATTCTTGATGGGTGTATGCTTAGATTGTCATGACTTGCTCTGTAGTGAGTGCATCGAGCTCGTAAACATGCCTACTTGATATCTGTTTTCAGCATGCTCCAGTTTTCACTAAGTCTGAGAACTGATTATGTTTTTGCCATGTTCACATGCTTGCAAGTGTATTTTCTGATCCCTTTTGGCTCAAGGTAACTAAGGGACTTTTGTTAAGCTATTTGCGTAGCTCCATGCCATGCTTTACTTTGCCATGTTCAGGTCCTGTAGCATATAGTTTTCATGCTCTAAAGTGTGCTGTCTGATCTGAAATTCCAGACAAGTGTTAATTTCACTAAGTCTGAAATCTGTTTGTCAAATGCATTTTTGCCATGCTTGTTTGAACCTGTTAATGGATGAATTGGCCGTAGCTCAGTGCTAGAATTTTGTTAAGCTCCATGAATTCATCCCTGCCATGTGTTTTTATGCCATGTTTGGGTGCTGTAGCATGTTCATCTTGTTGCATTTAGATGGCTACTTGCTGTAAATCGTAGAACGTGGCCATATTTGAATTGCTTGCCATTTCCAAACCGTAACTCCGATTCCGGTGATCTTTATATCGTTTTCAAGCGATTTCATCTCAACTCTCCAGTGGCACACTTGGATTTCCAAGTTGAGGCCAGGTTCATTCATTCCTTGTCAAATCATGCATATGCATCGCATCCCGCATCCCGCATATCATTTCATGTTCATGTGTTGGTTGTTTACTATGTTGTGTGCTTCTTTCCGGTGTTGCTTCTCCGGGTTGGTTCCGGTAACATCGTGTTTGTGAGGACCCGTTCATCTACGTTCGTTTGTCTTCTTCATGGACTCGTTCTTCTTCCTTGCGGGATCTCAGGCAAGATGATCATACCCTCGAAATCACTACTATCTTTGCTTTGCTAGACGCTCGCTCTTTTGCTATGCCTATGCTGCGATACCGACCACTTGATTATCATGCCTCCCATATTCTTGAACCAAGCCTCTAACCCACCTTGTCCTAGCAAACCGTTGTTTGGCTATGTTACCACTTTGCTCATCCCCTCTTGTAGCATTGTTAGTTGCAGGTGAAGATTGAAGTTTGTTCCTTGTTGGAACATGGAGATCGTTCCTTGTTGGAACATTGTTTACTTGTTGGGATATCACAATATCTCTTATTTAATTAATGCATCTATATACTTGGTAAAGGGTGGAAGGCTCGGCCTTGTGCCTGGTGTTTTGTTCCACTCTTGCCACCCTAGTTTCCGTCATATCGGTGTTATCTTCCCGGATTTTGCGTTCCTTACGCGGTTGGGTTATAATGGGAACCCCTTGACAGTTTGCCTTGAATAAAACTCCTCCAGCAAGGCCCAACATTGGTTTTACCATTTGCCTCCTAGCCTCTTTTTCCCTTGGGTTAGGCCAGCCCAAGGGTCATCTTTATTTTAAACCCCCGGGCCAGTGCTCCTCTGAGTGTTGGTCCAACCCAGAGCACCGTGCAGGGCCATCCCTTGGCAACTTGGGTTACGTCGGCTCCTGTAAGCTTAGCTTATCCGGTGTGCCCTGAGAACGAGATATGTGCAGCTCCTATCGGGATTTTTCGGCACAGCGGGTGGTCTTGCTGGACTTGTTTTACCATTGTCGAGGATGTCTTGTAGATCCGGGATACCGAGTCTGATCGGAATGTCTCGGGAGGAGGTCTATTCCTTCGTTGACCGTGAGAGCTTGTCATGGGCTAAGTTGGGACACCCCTGCAGGGTTTTGAACTTTCGAAAGCCGTGCCCGCGGTTATGGGCAGATGGGAATTTGTTAATGTCCGGTTGTAGATAACTTGAACCTTAACTTAATTAAAATGCATCAACTGCGTGTGTAACCGTGATGGTCTCTTTCCGGCGGAGTCCGGGAAGTGAACACGGTGTTGGAGTTATGCTTGGCGTAGGTTGTTTTAGGATCACTTCTTGATCATATTTTATCGACCGTGCTTTGCCTTCCCTTCTCGCTCTCATATGCGTATGTTAGCCACCATATATGCTAGTCGCTTGCTGCAGCTCCACCTCATACCTTTTACCCTACCTATAAGCTTAAATAGTCTTGATCACGAGGGTGCGAGATTGCTGAGTCCCCGTGACTCACAGATACTTCCAAAACCAGTTTGCAGGTGCCGATGAGACCGTGCAGATGACGCAACCAAGCTCAGGAGGAGCTCGATGAAGATCTTGTCCTTTGTGTTGTTTTTGTTCTAGTTGATCAATAGTGGAGCCCAGTTGGGGTCGATCGGGGACCTTTGTCGCCTTTGGGGTTCTTCTTTTATTTTGGCTCCGTAGTCGGGCCCTGATTGTATTTGGATGTTGTAATGCTTTATTCATGTAATTGTGTGAAGTGGCGATTGTAAGCCAACTATGTATCTTTTCCCCTATTGTATTACATGGGTTGTGTGAAGATTACCTCACTTGCGACATTGCTTTCAATGCGGTTATGCCTCTAAGTCGTTCTTCGACACGTGGGAGATATAGCCGCATCGAGGGCGTTACACCACCCCTCCAACTCGGCCTGCTCGGGTGCGCTCCCCATGCTGTGCACCCCCACCATCTACCAGGTGGCCGTCACCAGAACTCTCATCGATGGCGGTGCGGGCCTCAGCGTGCTCTCGGTTGAGGCCTTCAACCTCCTTTGCATACCCCTGGAACGGCTGCAACCCAGCCGGCCCTTCTCAGGCATTGGGGGCAGATCATCCAGCTCCTTGGGACAGATCCGGCTCCCAGTAACCTTCGGCACGTACAACAACTTCCGCACGGAGCTGGTCGACTTCGACATCGCCCCCATCGGCCTCCCCTACAACGCCATCCTCGGCTACCCAGCGCTGGCCCAGTTCATGGCCGCGACGCAC